>NC_041389.1:580708072-580723735 GCF_002162155.2 Triticum dicoccoides | reverse complement strand
GAGGTCGAGATCGCATCTGTCTTCACCGTCTCGGCCTTCATCGTGTTCAGCTGCTGCCGCCGGCACCAGAGCTGGTTAGCCCTTAACCTCGATTGCGGCTGATTTCCTCTTCCTTGTAGTCGTCCTCCTACAACTACTGTTGGCATCCATCTCCTTTTGCAGAGATTGGCCACTTGTCTGTGAGGAGAATTTGGTTTGGAGCCCGGGATCAGAGAAGAACGAGGGGCTAGGGAGATGCGGAGCGGCCGAAGCATGATCACTTTTGAGGACAGGGTGTTTTCCCACTAGTTTACGACGACAGACGAACCGTATAGCCTATACATAGGAACTGTCGGATATGAGGTCACATGTGTGCAATTATAAATTTGGTTCTTACAAATCTCTGTAAGATACTTGCATGTCTGCCAGTATTATAACCATCTTCGTGTATGCAGTTTGCCGGGAGTGTATTATGAAAAAAATAGATGATGAGGAGATTCTATCCTGCCCAGTATGTGACGATGCTCTTGGGATCACTCCTGAAGAGAAACTAAGATAAGTAACTGTTAAAATACCAAGGTTGTTTGTTGTACAATATTGTTTTTCCAACTGGTCAGTTCTTTTTTTCCTTAAATCCATGATAAAAAAACATATAACTTGTTTTTCAGAATAGTTAAAAAAAAGAGTATCAGCCATTGTGCCTGTTGCTTACATTAGTAGGCCCATAACCCATCTGCCTGGCACAACCAATTTGGCTCAAAATGGAACCGCGTACCTCCTCCAGAGCTCTATCTGTAGCATCGTACAGTCGGCCTCGATGTCATCAATCGTCGGCGCCTATGCCGGCACGGTCTCGTCGGACGACTACAGCACAAAAAGGCTGGTAAAGCTTCGCCCTCGTCCCCATCTCAGGCATCCAGCTATGCAGGATTCACCGCCGTCGGGAAACCCCAAGACAGTACGCCTCCTGTCCCCCTTCCTATCTCACGATCATAGATACACTATCGTTAGTTTTCGAACATTGTTAGATCTGTTGGAAGGGGGTAATTGATGTTAGTGTCAGTTTAGGAGCAACTTTTTCACTCATAGATAGGTCTAATTTCTGCTGCAAGCTAGGAAGATCGAGTAAGCTAGCAACTGAAAAAAAAAGTTTATTCGCTCATAGATAGGTCTAAGTCTGCAGCAAGCTAGGAAGATCGAGTAAGCTAGCCATTGAATCCAACTGTTTTTCGTCGCACTATGGGTGGATTTGAAGTTGATTTTCCTGGCAAAGTTTCGTGAGATGACCTAGACGAATTGGTTGCATCCCACTGTATGAGCTGCTTGTGTTAATACCCCACTTATTTTCTATACTCTTACCATGACTGTGATGTATCCCAGTTGTCTGCAAATGAAAGGGATCTAGCCTTAATAACATGTGAGCTTTAAGAAGTCGTGCTGCCACCCTATTTAAGCCTTCTTATCACTAATAGTACTTATAGTGGATGTCAAAGCAGATATTGCTATTGGAGGCCGAACTCCATGGAGGCCGCCAAATGTAAAATTCAAAATTAATGGAAATTCATATTTTTACTGTTCAAAAAATTATGAAAAAATTTAGACATACATGAAAGCATAATGCACAAATATGTAAATTTTCAAGATGAAATATGTTGAAATGAGGGTTGTGCAATAGAAAAAACAAATCTAGGGCTTTTTAGTTAACACATGATACCGTTCATCCTCCCAGACCATGAATTTGTCTTTTTTGTACCGCATTTAAAGGTATTTCATCCTAAAATTTACACATACACCTCACATCCTTGTTTACTTGTACAAAAGAATTCAGATATTTTTTATACCAAAAAATTTGAATTTTGATTTTTTTTCCCAATATTGGCCTCCATGGAGCCCAATATCCAAAACGCCATACTCATGCCAAAAGCCGTTTTAGGGTTTTACAGATACTAAAGCAAGTAAGTACACCTGATCGAAAGCCTTCTATTCATCTGTAACAATAGAACAAACTTTATAGTTCCCTGGCTGCCTCAAAATGGCTCATGCTACAAGTCCCCCCGCTTGTTTTATCTCAGTAATTGGGCCGACACAAAATTTTGTGGCCCCTCTCCCTCCTATTGCACGTGCTAGATAGTCATTGGATGAGTCGGCAGATGGCCTCAGTGACCACATACCAAAGCCCCATATCAAAGTTGAAGCGTTTTCCGCCAACAGTTTCAACACACGCTTGCAAATAAAAGTATATACATTTTTGTTTTGTGAAGCAAAAGGTTAGAATTCCAGCCACCTTTATTCTTTTTTTTTCATGCGATCTCGACTCAGGTGCTCCATCCCTCAACTATATGCGCCGCTAGCTAACATGATTGTTTGTTGCCTTGTTTGAAGGGCTGATACAAGTATCCATGCTACCTCGAATAATTTGTTTCCACCTAAGGGCTGATACAAGTATCCATATAGATGAAATGAGTTCGAAAACAGACTTCAAATTTAGCACACATACAGTAAACTGGATATGGAGCTTTCAGGTTCACATATTACAACAACAATCAAATCAAATAGTACAACAGAAAAGAAACACTGACGAGGAGCAAACACAAACAACAAAGACTCTAATTAAACTGACAGATATCTGTATGATGCATCAAACTGAACCTGCTGGGTATAGCTCAATTAGTGGTGGTACCAAATGCATGGCGAGGTGTGTGAAGGGGGAGAGCATGGCAGACAACGCTCGATCTCACTGGGGATTGAGTAACGCCTGGCGTAGGCGCGGATACTCATTCTGCTGGAGGACACTGTGCGTACCAGTACCACCAGGGTAGACGTCGTCGAGGAAGTAGATGTAGCCCGGGCTGCCAGCATGTCCCGTGTCGAAGGCCTTGGAGCAGGCCCGGCCGTCGAAGAGCACCTGCCCGGCCATCTGGTAGACGCACCAGCACCAGGAAGCCAGCCGGCCCGCCTGTTGGTTATGTAGGCTCAAGAGCTAGAAGCGTGACGTGCGGCCTCTGAACGGCGATATGAATCTCCTCACCATCATAAGATCGGCGCTAGAGACAGAGGGCAGGTGGTAGCGGGATACGACAGAGCCTTGGCATAATATGTGATCTCCACATCGAAGAAGGAAGCCATATAGGCTGATGCCGCTGAGTAGACACCATTAGATGTTAAACATTGTGTTGTTGGTCCGAGAGAGGGGGAACCATCTGAATATCATGCCAAAGATCAAAATACTCAACAAATACCTGAACTGAGGGAGCCTCATACAAACAAATACTACAACGCCTACATCTAACTCCGGTGTGAACCCCCAAATCACACGCCGGCCGCCAAGAAACAACAAGGATTCATCCATGTCTGTCCCACCAAGAACGATACCCGCCGGCCGTGCTCGACCGCTGGAGCAGTCCTAAGCATGGCCGTGGATCCAGCTGAGCACTTGAAGAACAACGAGGTCCGCACGCGCCAAGGACGAGCGAGCTAGCTGCTCGGCTACGACGATGACTCTGCGCCGGCACTGGCATTGGTCTCGTGGCAAATCAAAAATAAAACCAAAGGAAGGGAGAAATGACGACGTACCACCATTATTCATGCCGCCGACGTACGCACTGCCCTCCGCTCCAAGACTGGGAGGCACCTCACTGTTTCCCTGCCGCAATAGGATGACGAGGCTCCTGACTGTTTCCCTGCGCGCCTGCAGCGAAAACTAGACGGGTTACACGCACGGCACTACTTTTTGAGGCATATATAAACGGGGGTTATGAGCTGTAAAATAATGCTAGTATTATTTCCATTAATAAAACGTGTCTATTATATATAGCATTGTGTGCAACGGTCCAACACTTTTTTTTGATGAATGAGATTCGACACTTGTGTTCCTTCTCAACATCATATGATCCCACTAATTCAACTTGCTCACTTCTATCCATTTTAATCTAATCCGTCTTTCTTCCACCCAATGATATAATAATTCATCATCCATAGTCACATAATAATAATTCTTCATCATCATCCGTAGTCATACATCAACTCATCATCCGTAGCCATATATATAATAACTCCTCATTATTCTAGCACATGAGAAGTAGTACGACCATGTCATCATGATCATCATAGTTAACAACCCGATCATCATCCGTAGTCATATAATAACTGACCATCAATATAGCACAGATGACAAGTTAACCAACACTTGCTATAAGGTAAATAACTACCTAGGACCTATTCCTCTCTCTTAGGTAAAATAGCATAAAATAGGTAAATCGGTCCATCTCCATAATGGAGAATAGAGATACACGTGTCTCCAACTTGTGGCTTGTGCACATTCATGTTGTCTCCAAGAAGTTGCCTGCGCGCAATCATTACTTTACTCCATTGTTTCATATCAGGCCTTTCATCTTTTAGAGAAATCGAGTATGCACTATGGTAAGCCGTCGGCGGAGTCGGTCTTAAGGTAACCATATGCATATGACCTTCGGTAAACATCATGTCAGGTAAAAACTCCATCGCGAGCTTCTGTTGAAGAACATAATAGTAACATATATAGTTAGCAATATAGTTTACTTAAGAAGAATGTATGCAACCATAGTTAACAAAATCATACCATGTTTTCTGCAATGAAGTTGCCATCATGCAACTCGTATACTAGTGGCATGTATCCACTATAATTTTGGCTAATTTGATAATTGGTCTTAAAAATCTCAACATCATTTATTAGCGTGACAAGAGATCCTTTCTCCTCATAAGTTAGCTCGGAGCCATAACTGTAATACATCTTGTATACAGCCCTCTGAGTATTTCTTGGAGAAAGAAAATAAGATGTCAATTATAAATAAACAAGTTTAGTAGGACTGAGCACCAAATATTTTTAAATAAACAATATAAATTACTTAACAAATTTGTTTGACAAATTCACATAGAGGTACAATTGGAAGCATATCCACATCCACCAAAATGTCGATATTATCTTCAATATCATGTTCAGGACGATAATCGAAGGTTATTTGCATATTCTCGTGAAATCCATAGGCCTTGCATAGAGCTCCCCGATTTGAGCAACCAAAATGTGAGTGATTAACTGCATTGTAGATCCTAAACCAAAAAGCGTAACCATGTTTAGTCCTATGGTGAGCTCCGTCGTCTCCATATTCACACTATCTTGAAAATGGAGCTTCTCCAAGACATACTGTCTTGCATGGCAGGGGACGCACTAGTCAAATTGTAAAAAAACAGAGGTTTCACGTTAAAGCAAAGAAGCACACAAGTCATGATTAGTTACGAAAAAATTACTGGTCGTCGTTATGTACAGTAAAAACATCGCAGGTCTCGTCCAGCTTGATGGTGAAGAACCTACCATTTTCCAGCTGAGGCATGTCGCACATGCCCCGGTCGCCATTGCAGTAATCACACTGAGGGATCCTATCATCGCCAGACATTTCCTATGTTCGCAGTTCAAAGATTATAAATCGATGGCAATTACCCCAATTACCAGGAACTCAACACACAAATCACTATTCAGCATGGGTTGACTTTCGGTCTGTCAAGTCTTCCTTGAAAACTTTCATCTCATGTGGTGTATATGATGGGCAATCCCTCTCTGATATATTCGACCGTCGGTGATGTTCGCTCCTCCCTTCATTGCCGAGTGCATTACAGCAGAATATCTAGCACTTGTCAACGAACGAGAAGCGACCCCCAAGACAACAATTGGGATTCTTCCTCTATGATATTTCAGCAGTATATGGTGGACACTCCGTCCCAGATATTTCGACCGTCGGTGATGGTCGTTTCCCCTCCTTCTCTCGTGCATTACCAAGGTATATCAGAAGAAGAAGGAGAGGAAATGACGCCCACGACAATAGTCGGGATTCTTCCTCTCTGATTTTTCGATAGTATATGGTGGACACTCCCTCACAAATATTTTGACTGTCGGTGATGGTCGTTCCTCCTTTCTTTTGAAAGTGCATTACACAAAAATGTCGAGCACTTGGGAAAGAAGAAGAAGAAGCAACCCCCACGACAACAGTCGAGATTCTTCCTCTCTGAAAGTCACACTAGGAGCCCCAACAGACTGAAAGCCAACCCGTTACATATATGGAGTAATGACATAAAAAAATTGCCTATGTTTTGTCGGAATGTCGTTTAATTCCTGTTTCGGCAAATCACGGGCATTCGATGTGTCCTACTTTCTAGCACTAGTCATGCCAAAATTCACAGAAAAAATTTCCACGACCATTGCTAAAAATAGGACATATCGAGCGCCTCAAATTTGCCGGAACGGAAATGAATCAACATTCCGGCAAAACATATGCCACGCAGAGTTTCCCTGCAATAGAACGAGACATATGTGGCCAGCTTTGGAACCACATACACAACAACTCAAGTTCATACAATCTTTGTACATAAATGTTGGTCATTTTCTTATCTACTTCTAGTGTGCATGTACTTTGCTGCCTTGTCTACCCTAGGTGATTGGTATTGATTCCGAAAGTTGAAAGTGATGATGTTCTCAATAAACTATATATTAGCAGTTATTGTTTAGCCTTAAACAAATATGTTTTCTTAGTAATGTTTGCTGCCTTAAAACGTATGAACCCTAGAAATTAAAACGAACAAGAAGAGAGGAAGAGGAGGGAGGTTACCTGCGGCGGAGGGGACTTGGAACAGTGAAGGGGGTTGAGGATGACGGAGAGAGGCATCGAGGCCTGGCAGCGGCGAGTGTGGGCGACCGCGCACGGAGGGCCTGGACATGGGAGGGAGGCTGCGCGGGGTGGGCCGGGATGTGGTAGGGCGGCCGCGCGGGGAGGGCCAAGACGAGTGAGGTCGGCCATGCAGGGGAGGGTCAGCTAGGATGGGTGAGGAAGGTCGCCGGAGCAGGGAGAGTGAGTGAGAGTGTGAAGAATGGAGAGGGAGAGTGACATGCACTACTGCTAATGAGGCCACTTAGCAGTAGCACAGGTTGAAGACGTGCGCTACGGCTATGGAAATACCTGTAGAGGGGGCATGCGGCCCAACGCTGCTGCTAATTGAGGCCCACCAGCTAGCCCGTGTAAGCGTAGTACCAGCGTGGGGCCAGTCGTCCGCACTAGCTATATGATTTGTTGGAGCGCGTGGTGTAGAGCTCGCGCTGCTACTAATGCTCGACCAAGGGTACCTGGGGGCCCGGTTAGCACCAGCGGTTATTGGGCAACCATGTGCTACTACTAACATATACCTATAGCGACGTTCTTACGCCCGCGCTACTGCTACTTAACAGTGAATGTCCGAGATACCGAGCTCCGACGACGAGAGGGCCACCTGGGGAACGGAGACGGCGGCCAGGGCCTTAGCCAAGGCGGGCAATGAGTAGCATATGTGCGGTGCACACTCGTAGAGGTGGCGCCGTGGCGCATGGACATCGCGGTAGAGAGCTCACGGAACCCGGTAGGAACAACTTTGTCGTGCTATCGGTCTACTATAAATGGAAATACCACTTTTTGCTGTTATCTTTTTCAATGCAGTTAACAGGGGTTGATTGGTTTGATAAAATAGAAGAAGCCATTGGTCAAGATTAAGCTCCAATCTACCGTTGACGTGACACCGTAATTAGGTATGAATTAGAAATTATTGTATGTACTGACATTTTGTGGCTGAACCGGATCATAAAGGTTTATGTCACGTGAGATTTTTTATTTTTTTTTGAGAAACACACGAGGATTTTTTTCTCTGTAGGACAAATCAGATAAATAAGATCAAGGTCAGTTGTAAAAATATTCTATGTGGATATATAAGCAGGGTGAACCGATGGAAGTGCATGTGAACTATGACTGTGAGGAGAAATTACAAACTCACTGAACGAGAGCACCTTCTAATTACTGTTGTATATATATACTGTATGAGCACATGCACACAGTTTCTTTAGCAAGGAAATTGAAACTTTTACCGGAGAAACACTCGTCCAGTAGATGGCTTTATCTGCTCGATTCAACCACAGTGGATCAATAGATGATTACCATTTATTTATGGCAGCGGAGGTTAAAGACCGATACGGATGGGATCGCTGGTCGGCACGATAGGTAGCTAGCGCCCAGGGTGCACCGTCCCGGAGAAAAAATATGGCCATGTGCCCATGAGCGACCCGTCCATGGAAACGGATCTCACCTGCCTACCTATGTGAATTCTGTTACCACACTCGTACCTTGCAGGGGAAGTATGTTTTTTTTTTTGAGAAATACAGGGGAAGTATATGTACACATACCCTATTGCTATGTACTTCTAAGATCAATCAAATATAATGGATAGACAAATTAGTTCGCTATTCTTGCCCATATTTGGATCGGAGAACAACTTACCCAATTTGTCCTCCCGTTTTATCTTTTATTGACGAGGACCTTCCACTCCCTGTTCCTGTATGATTTGAGTTCCTTCAACCAGATGGGAACATCAACCTCTTTCCAATGCATTTTTCTTGAGCTTATCGGACAAGTACTTGCTCGTTGGTTCTTCCTCCTCTCTCATGCCCTCATGAACCACCTCGTCCTTTGTGTTCGTGGACAAGTTGGTTAGTGAGTCATATGCCTCTCCCATTTTGAGATGAATCACCACTGGAGGGCTTTCGTCGAGGGGATCTTCGGCCCGCTGGTCCTCTCAGATTGGGTGCTTGACGAGTTGACCATTCTTTTTCTTATGTTTTTGTAGTTTGGGCTGTGGCTATATGATTCGGCTTTGCTGTATACAAACATATATAGCAAAAGGTTGAGGGAATAAGTAGCAACAATTTATGGCAATTAATTAGGAGGGGGCAACCTAGCATAAATAATTAGTATATGAACATGATCTTATCGACCAGGCAATATGAACCATGTTTAGCCCAAAATAGGAGAACATGATCCGTGTTCTTTACCAAAATGAGAGTCCTTGCTCTTCATGCATCTGCTTGATTGGATGTATATACAATTAATACTATACAGCAAGGAAATAGCTAGGAGAGATACTATGTATATCGGTTCAAGATCTTACATTGACTACAGATTTGCAGTAATAAATGAATTCAAAACTAATATAGGGCGTATTTAGTGGCTGTATGGTTGGGGAAGTATTTCACTTCTGTTTGCATTCTTTATGGGTGTCTTCTGTTTGCAAACTTGAAGCCTTTCTCCTTTCTGGGTGTCTTCCATGTCCCGTCATCGTGGCCACACGCTGCAGCTCACGAGTAGTTTGGGCAGGCACTCGGATTTCCTGCAAGGTGCACACTTTATGTGCGGTGGCCGCCGGAAGAAACCACATGCTTAAATAAAATGTGGATGCACCACATTCTTAAATATAATGTGACTACACCACTTTTTTTACAAAGTGGTTGCTCCACATGCTATAGAGGTTAGAAGGATGATCACCACATGCTCCACCACTTGATCGATGATCCTGGAGCACCCCTACTGCATCACCACTTCTTGGCTGTATCTACTCTTATTATATTTTTGCTACTTGCTAATTTATCGGAAGATGCAAAATTCAGCACAAGCTCCGCTCCATGGAGCTCATTTTTTTGTCTTGAGATGTTGATTTCACCTTTGCTTATATATTTTCCGAGGCCGAGACAAAAGGCAGTCGGCTTACATCTGCATGCCGACTGGATGTAGGCTGAGTGCATTTTGCCGAGTGTCAATCCAGCGTAGCTGTTGCCGAGGTGCATTCAGCCTTCGCCGGGATGTTTGCACACTTGGCTTAATATGTTTTCCTGTCGTGGTGATGCCGTTCGATGCGACTTCCTGATCCCAGAAGGATTGTCGCTATTTTCTTGCGATTTCCCAAGTCTTTTGAATGTGTGGCAATTTGTCTTGTTCCATACTTTCATTACTTTCATCCTCTGAACTACTATGAAATTGAAGATGGCCGTTAGCCACTCGAGAAGGTGATGGCGATGTGAGCATGCGCCTTTTAGGCACTGGAGAAGAGAGCGCTATCAGCCAACACTAGTTGCCTTGTGAGGATGAAGCACTGCAACGACTTACCTACAGATCTTCGTCGGCATCTACTTCCTCGTCCATGGCCAGGACAAGGACCACGGCCACGATGCCTCCCGTGGCTACATTCTTCTTGAGAATAGCCCCCAAGATCTAGGTCGGTCGGACTGGGACAATATTATCATCATCTCTAATGTCGATTACTTTGACCACATCAGCATTCCTCTTCTTGAATGGAATCTCCTCCTCCATGAATCCATCTGATGTGGGCTCAGGAGATGGACCATGTCTGCCTGAAATCCTTGAAGTTGTAGAAGCACTAATTGAGATCCGCTGCTGGGGGATAATTTTATTGTTGTTAACGAAAGCGAAGGCAACCCGTTTCCTATTCTTGAAAAGAAAATACTTATTTTCGAATGGAAAATATTTATTCTCGAACACCACCTTCTCCATGATATGTTGTTCTTCATGTGGTACCTAAGGAGTCGTGTAATGGGACATGGTGGCGATTCCTTGATCAGTACCCCCAACAGGAGTTGCCTGTCTTTGTGTCTCGTGGATCTCAGACAGCACGGCATGTTATGTGGTTCTCCATGGGCGTGATTCCAACTTGCGGCCAAGAATTTTGATGGGGTTTCCTCTCTGGTAGTCACTTGTGCCGAATCTACTCCAGAAAAAACCTGAGCCGCAGCCACCGAGCACGGCCATGGCTGGAAGTGAACACATGTGAACATGTAGAGGCAGGTATCCCGCATAAATTTATGAACGAAATCCTCTTCCTCTACCAAAGTGAATGTTCGGGACACCGAGCTCCGATGATGAAAGGGATACCGGGGGAACGGAGACGCGACCGGGACCTTACCAAGGCGGCCACAGAGTAGTGCATTTGCAGGACAATCACATATAGGTGGCCGTAAGGGCTCTTGGTTTGTTGTAGATTCTTCGCCCTTGCTCTTACGCAGAAGTCCAAGCCACCCTTCTTCTCTATAGTCAATAATCAGCGGAAGCTCTTTCACCTTTACATGTGTCTTCCTTGTCGCATCATAGTGGCTGCACATTGCATCTCATTAGTGGTTTCGGAAGGCGCTGGGGCTTCGTACGACGTGCACACTGCGGTGGCCACTGGAGGAAGACACATGCTTAAATAAAAAGTTGCTGCACCACATTCTTAAATAAATAGTGACTACAACATTTTTATGACAAATTAGCTGCACCACACGCTGTAGAGGCCGGGAGGATGATCACCACATGTTGTAGAGGCCTCGGCAACAACTACTGCATCACTACTTCTTGGTTGCGGTCTCAATATATAGGGATGCTAGTGAACTGTCTACTCTTATTGTATTGTTGCTACTTCCTAATTTACAACAGATGCAAAACAGAACGCGGGCTCCATGGGGATCATTTTTTTTGCCATGGGTTGCTGATTTCACCCCATCTTATATGTTTGCCGAGGCCCGACGAAGGGCACTCGGCTTACCTCCGTATGACGATAAGATGTAGACCGAGTGTGTTGCCCCAAGTGTCTGACCCGGCGTAGCTGTTCCCGAGGTGAATTCAATCTCTGTTGGGTGGTTTGCACACTCGGCTTAATTTGTTTTTCTGTAGTGGTGGTGGCGTTTGATACAACTTCCTGATCGCAGAGAGCCGCCTCAATTTTCGTATGAATTCTTGAGCCTTTTGAAGCGTGGGGATTTCTCCTGTTCCAAATTTCCATCAGTTTTATCCTCTGCACTACTTTGAACTTGAAGATGGCTGTCAGCCGCTAGAGAACTGAGTGGCACTATGAACAGACGCCTCATAGGCACTAGAGAAGAGGGTGCTATCAGCCAACACGGGTTGTCTTATGAGTGCGAAGTATGTTGCGCCGACTCAGAGCCCAGATCCGCATTCATGATCACGATCAGGACCACGGGCATGATCGCAGCATCCTCCTGCGGTCACTTTCTTCTTGAGGATAGTCCCCAAGATCTGGGTCGGTGGGACTGAGATGACATTATCATCATCGGTACCTCGATTACTTCAACCCCATCGGCATTCCTCTTCTTGAACATAATCTCCTCCTCCATGAATCCATCTGATACGGGCTGAGGAGATGGATTGTGTTTGTCAGAAAACCTTGGAGTTGCAGAAGCACTGATCGGGATCAACTGGAATGGGATACTTTTTGTTGTACCACTTCACCGATAAGCCTGGCGCTACTACTGCATCACCACTTCTTGGTTGTGCTCTCAATTGGGATGCAAGTTAAGTATCTACTCTTATTGTATTGTTGCTACTTGCTAATTTAGCAAAGTTGCACAATAGAGCTCGAGCTCCATGGAGCTCTCTTTTTTGTCGTGGGTTGCTGATTTCACCTCTTCTTTTATTTTTCCTGAGGCCCTAAAGAAAGGCATTGTCTTACGTACATATGCTGATAGGATGTAGGTGTTGCCAAGGTGAATTCAGCCTTTGTCGGGTGGTTTGCACACTTGCTTAATATGTTTTCCTATAGTGGTGGCGGCGTTTGATGCGACTTGGTGACTCTAGAAGAGTCGCCGTTGTTTCCGTGTGAATTCTTGAGACTTTTGAATTCGTGTGAATTCATTCAGTTCCAAACTTCCATCACTTTCATCATCTGAACTACTTTGAACTTGGGGATGGCCGTCATCCGCTCGAGAAGGTGGTGGCGCGATGAACAGGCGCATCTTAGGAACCAGACAGGAGGGCTCTATCAGCCAATACAGGTTGTCTTGTAGGACGACGTAGCCTGCGCCGACTTAATAGTAGAGCTTGGTCGGCGTCTGCGTCTACGTCCATGACCACGACCAGGACCATAAGTGTGATTGTGGCATCCTCCTGTGGCCACTTTCTTCTTGAGGGTAGTCCCAAGATCTTGGTCGGTGGGAATGCGACATTATCATTATCGCTAACAATTACTTCGGACTCTTCGGCATTCCTCTTCTTGTACGGAATCTCCTCCACTAATCCATCCGATATGGGCTGAGGAGATGTAGCATGTTTGTTGAAAATCCTTGGAGTTGCAAAAGCACTGATTGGGATCGGCTACAGCGGGATAATTTCCTTGATGTTAGCGAAAGCGAAGGCAACCCATCTCCTCTTCTTGAAAAGCAAATCCTTATCCTCGAAGACCACTTTCTCCATGATTCGTTGTTCTTCATGCGGACAGGTTGGCGGTACAGACCTTATTGAGGCGGCAACCGAGTAGTATACGTGCAGAATGCGCCCGTAGAGGTGGTCCTGAGCAGCGGGCTCATGGAACCAGCAAATGATGACATGCACGCCTATGTTGCGCCACCGTGGCCATGCGCTATAACTCACCAACCGTTTTGGCAGGCGTTGGGGCTTCCTACGACGTGCACACATTCTCTGCGGTGGCTGCCGGAGGAAACCACATTCTTAAATAAAATGTGGTTGCACCACATTCTTAAATAAAAATGTGACTACACCACTTTTTTTACGAAGTGGCAGCACCACACGATATAGAGGCCAGGAGGATGATCACCATATGTTGCACCACTTGACTAGTAAGCCTGGTGCTACTACTGCATCACCACTTCTTGGTTGCCCTCTCATGGGGATGCAAGTCAAGTATTTACTCTTATTGTATTGTTGCTGCTTAAGAATTTATAGAAGATGCAAAACAAAGCTCGAGCTCAATGGAACTCGTGTTTTTCCTAGGTTGCTGATTTCACCTCTTCTTATATGCTTGCCGAGGCCCCAACAAAAGCCACTTGGCTTGTAGGCCGAGTGCATTCGGTGACTTTCGCACCCGACATTGTTGTTGCCACGTGGTTTCTGCACTCGACTTAATATGTTTTCCTATAGTGGTGGCGGCGTTTGATGTGACATTCTGATCGCGGAAGAGTCACCATTGTATTCGTTCGAATTCATGTGCCTTTTTAATGTGTGGGAATTTGTCCAGATCAAAACTTCCATCACTTTCATCCTCCATACTACTTTGAACTTGGTGGTGCTGTGAATAGGCACATGTTAGGTACCGGAGAAGAGGGCGCTATGAGCCAACACCTGTTGTCTTGTGAGGACGAAGCAGCCTGCGCCGACTTACCTAAAGAACCTTGGTCGCCATTCGTGTCCGTGTCAACGACCAGGACCACGGCCGCGACCGCGGCTGCCTACCGTGGCCACTTTCTTCTAGAGGATAGTACCCAAGAAAATATTGCAAGATTTGTATGCCTTTTCATGTTTTTAGTTGTTAAATTTAATGTTTTGGTTAAATAAACTTACATTGGTACCTAGAAATTTGCTTTTCCTTAAATGTTCACCCTGTCTAACTTCGATTCATGGATCTGCCACCGCTAGCGAGTGGGTCCCTACTTATTCTCCGTGCACAATGCTCCTATTCATTTTCTTTTTTCGCCCAATGAGGTTACGCCTAGTACCTCATTAAACGAGTACCACTTTTGCCAAAAAGGGATAGACGAATATAAAGTCACACTAGTTGCACTGATTTAAATGTGTTTGGATCTATGTCTTGCATTAGTTACAATTGTGTGGTAATGTCCCATGCTTACAAAAGAGTCTCGCCTGACCTCTCCCCTCCTTTTCTAGGTGCATTTCACTTGCACGCGCTTCACATGCACGATGGTCTTTCTCAAACTTATTTTTCTCTTTTTTGCCTAATTCGCTACTTACTTGCCCAAAATATAGTATTCATACCTTTCGCTTTTGTCAGAAATCATTATTTACCTCGGCACAAAAATATTCATCGTCAGTATCATAAATTAAAGATTAAAATAGGTTGTCCTGATCTGTCACATAATGTAACTCCTCTAAAAAGTCGGGTGTATTTGGTGTACTCATTAATTGCAGTAAATTATGGTGCCTCCAGGTTCGCTGAAGATGAGGTTTTGTACTTTTATCACCTGTCAGAAAATAAACCAAACAATTCACATACAAGACAAGTTCCTCCGAGTCGGTTCTCCCTTTTCCCATGTGAAAGCAACGAGTCTCATCGAACTCGCTTCTCTCTTTCCCCCATAATTCGCATGCATAATGGATCATCTAGCTCAGCCCACCATTTCCCACGTTACTTCACGTACGCGATGAATATTGATCTACAGTATGGAGGGAATGAAAAAATGGAATTGCCAGATTCTGAACATAAAAAAGTAGATTTAGAAAAAGCAATACAGGAAGATGGGTCCGAATACAAATCACACATAGAAAGTTCGTTGTAGAAAAAGTGCACTGACCTAAACATTCTCCTGGGCCTCGGTCCGGCAACACACACACCGCGCCGCCAACATGCAATCGCCTCACACTCATCTATCTCTAGTTTTCTACCAAGAAAATGAAAGATATTGCTACTCCGCGGTCGCCCCAAGGCCCCAGTGACTTGCCGGAGCTCCGCCACGCTTCTCCCTACTCCCGTCCGGCCAATGCCCTTGATTCCATCTACCGGCGCCATGTATTTCTGATTCACCTCCTCCTGAGGCCCCGAGTTCTAAGTTTTGAAGAGCGACCACGTTGATTGATGGGGGGGGGGGGGCAAAATTAACTTCCAGAGCATGTCGTCGGGAAGGTCGCTGTGTTTTCTAATGTGGTGGAGATCTCATCCGCCTAAGCCTCCATCATGTTCAGCCGCCGCCGCCGGAGCCGGATAGCCCTTGCCCTCGGCTGATTTCCTCTTCCTCTTAGTCAAACACCTACAACAATCGCCGACCTCCATCTCCTTTGGCACAGAAGGCTTCTAGTCCGGCCAGAATTAGGTTTGGTGCTAGAGCTC
>NC_041389.1:580610513-580707809 GCF_002162155.2 Triticum dicoccoides | reverse complement strand
GAGAGTGTTGGCTTCTGGGTTAGGATGACAGATGAACCCTATGTTGTCCGATGTGAGTAAATGGTAAGATGACGCCATCAATTAGAAACTACCTGACGTGACATGTGCGAATGGGACCAAACCTGCACTGGGGTGGCCCCACGTCAATAGCATCCCCTTGATGGTGCCAAAACCCCGCTGCTTACCAAGTAGCGTTGACGCATGCTTCCCACAAAAAGGAAATATGTCCAGCTACAGCTTTAATTTGTTCTAATTTGTTGCAAAAGAGAATGGCGTCAAGGCTAGTGACAGCCAGCAGATGGTGGATGGAGACCGGGCGACATCGAGTCGGGAATGAGGGACCGATATATTACAATGTTCTGACGTTTTATGGGATTCCGTGCATCTTCAATCAGTAATGGGGGACCGATATATTACAGTGTTCTGGCAGTTTTGACAGTGGCAATTCTATGAGAAGGGTCATGAGAAGGGCAACGGTTCCTTGCAGAAGTAGAGATGAAGCGGACTCCGCAGTTGATGCCTTGACGGTGGTGCTAACTCCCGCGACCTGCCCGAAGGAGTCAATGGTCGCGCCGATGTCATCGTGGGCTAGCCCCACCACCAGCCTCCAGTTGGTCACATACGATTGCAATACAACACGGTGCTGGGAGTGGGAGACGCTGCTGTGTGTTTGGGGATGGGCGGTGGGCCATGGCAGAGAAGATGGAGTTTAGAGGTAGGGCAGAGGGGAAACAAGCACGCGCGCAGCCATGGCCACGTGCTCCTGATCGGCCGTAGTTTCTTTGCCCGTACTCTCACGCAACAGTACATTCGGATATGTTGTGTCCATTTCATTTGTATTCAGCCGCGTGAGTACAGTTTGCTTCCTTGTGTCCATTTGGCAGAACTTTAGAGGTGGGGTGGAGTACGTAGTAATGTTTGGAGAGAGTAGTAATTTGTGTCGAGGAAGTATATATTTCAATTCTGTGTTTTGGTATAGCCGCACTTCACATTCTTAAATAAATTGTGGCGGCACTACTTTTTTCTTTGACAAAGCGACTGCACCACATTATGTCGAGTCCACTTAAATAAAATGTGGCTGAGCCACTTCATCCATAAGCCTGGCGCTACTTCTGCACCCATTACTTGCGCTCTCAATGCAATCGGGATGCAAGTCATGTATCTAGTCTTGTTGCATTGTTGCTACTAACTAATTTACTCGTATCATTGTTTTCATTTGTCGCTTGCGTAAAATTTTGTTCTTCCAATTCTCTATATGAAATTTACCTGCCTGCCTGTGGAGTTCCTCTTGTGACCGTATTTTTGTATAAACAGTTTGCCGGGAGTGTATCATGGAAAAAATAGATGAGGAGGAGATCGAATCCTGCCCCTTATGCGACGCTGCTCTTGGGATTGCTCCTGAAGAGAAAACTCAGGTAAGGGATATTTGTTAAAATACCAAGCTTATCTATATAGTTTCCTACAACATTGTTTTTTCAACTTGTCAATTCTCATTTTCTTTCAATATACGTATAAGTACACCTACGCAGTTATGCAATACAAGTGCAATTATAAGCTAATAAACTCGATCTCCCTAATAACCAGAAGAAATTATTTTCTTTGAGAAGCAAATACTTACTCCCTCTGTCCCAAAATTTAAGAATGTCAAAAATGATCTTACATTTTGGGACGGATGGAGTAGAATGTATCTATGTATAGAAGAAACTATCTATGTATATATACATTATTGTTGTGAAGCAAAAGCTTAGAATTCCTGCCACTTATTACTTTTTCCCTGTGATCTCGGCTCGCGTACTCTACTATATGTTGCTACCTAACATCATTGGTTGTTTCTTCGTTTGAAGGGCTGATGAAAAAATTCACGCTATCCGGGATAATGTGTTTCCACCTCAGACAAAAGTTGATGCTTCTGAGGCTGCAACTATTACAGTGCCAGCAAAGATAGAAGAGAGGTCCATTTCTTCCTTGGTTGAAACCCCAAAGATGGCACCAAAATTAACCGAGATGACAATATCTGCAGATAAAAAGAATGTAGTATCAAAGTATTGCCAGCAAGTGACGCCAATTGTCTTGTAACATTTGCTTATTCGAACTAAACTTCCATCCAAAACAAAACACTGCAGATATTTCTCAAGATCGAAAGAACTGTGAGACGATTGAGAAGGAAGAGCTTTATAAGCCCTTATGTAGTTTAGTCCTTTCAAGTGCGAGGAAATCGCAAAAATCAAGTTCTTGTCTTAGGGGAAGTCGCAAAAATATAACAACCACAGAGGATAGTTTGTGGGAAAGCCCAGTCTGGTTTTCACTAGGGACTGCACCAAAACAGTAAGATTGCAGGACATTCAGTGTCTTTTACTGATTCTGATGGACCATTTTGTTGTGTCTTCAAGTCAAAATGAAAACTGTTTTTGCAGGGCAAAAGCTAAACGGCTGCCTCAAATAAATAATAATTTCAACAGAATTAAGGAGTTCCCCTTTAATCTTCAAGTTTCTTTGTCAACAATGATAAAGGCCTCTCATACTTTACATAGATATACTTCTTGTTCAATATGAAAAAGTTATGTATAGAATTAAGTGAATTGCCCTTTAATCTTCATGTTTCTGTTTCAACGACGGCAGAAGTTTCTTTAGATTCCAAGGATTTAATACATTCTGTGCAATATGGATTTTTCTTCTTGTTTCAGAGATGGAACTTTGGAGGTCGCCTCCATCCTAAAGCTCATTATTAAAAAACTTGAGCTAGCAGGTAACGTTAAGGTGAGCTTTTCACAAGTCTTTGTACTTTGGTTTTGACTTGTGATGGGCCTCTTGTCAAGGTGCTTGCTTCCAAGAATTAGAATTAGATCATCAATAAATCTTCAGTTTCCTGCATTTGTAGATTTTATTTTTTAGAAATTGTGAAGGGACCGGTCTCCCCATCCATTTCCATTAAGAGGAATAACCCTGCTGCATTTGTAGACTTCGATGGTGACCTAGCACAATTTAGTTACATCATTATTATTCTTCCTATTATCCCGCATGTAAGCCCAGAAAAAATGTATGCATATGGACAATGCTGAATGTGTTATTTTGCCTAAACCCAGTATATATATATTCTGTACTTGCGTAAAAAGTAGGTGGATATCTTATGCCATGACAGGTCGGTCTGCCCCTCGACGACAGTGCAGGGCCTCCTCAAGTGATGGCTGAGCCGCAAACCGAAGGACAAAGTCCAGAGGCTGGTGGGGACTCCGGCGGATGAGTTCGTTATTGTACTACCGGCACCGCCAAAACAAGGACTAAGCGGGAAGGACCTCATTCCTTCTTCAAAAAGCCGCCACTGCCTTGTCTTCACGAGCAGGATACAAACCATTGGTGGGGGAGAAGTTGCACGCCAGGGTGAGCTTCCGCCGGCTTATTTCCGTGATATCATCATGATTCAATCTTGTGCCTCCCATGGTCTTCCAGGCATCATCAACAAATTGCACCAAAATAAAACCTAGAGGTTACTGATGCGGGGCATTGACATTTGCCCCAGTAGCTAAAATGTGCACAACCTTGTTGTCTTCTCTAAGAAAACTCGATAGCAATCGAACACATACATGAAAATAATTATTCATATACATTCCACCAATCCTCATACAAATACGTAGGGTTGCAAGGATATGCCTCAACCCATTGCCTTCCTGAATTACTCATACATGATGACTGGATTGCAAGAAGAAATAATGGATTTCTGACATAAAGTTGAATGCTTATAGATAATACATCTTGCAATGCTTGCCGGATGCGATACACGATTACAAGTATGACTAACTTAGAGGGTAGATGTTGCAGTGATGGTGATGGCGGCAACTATGGAGATGCCATGGGAGATGGCGACATCTTGTGTTGGAAGATGGCTTCTGTAGTGCTATTGGATGCTCTCCTCGTTGTTTTGCCTTCCACTGTTGTGATCCTGGTACGGGGCCCTTTATAAACATTGTTGGGGTGGAGAGACGGTACGAACACATGCGCTCGTGCTGGACGCCGTCTTTGCACTCTGGATAGACTGTTGCCTCACCGATTTTCTCCATTCCTTCTTCATTTTCCTTGTGTTTATCTAAGTGATAATTTACATCCAAGTTTGGCCTCTTGTCGGTATCGTGACCATTGGGTTCACTCACCCAACTGTACATGGGCCACAGTAGCCTCCTTGCTAGGAAGGATAACAGGTGAACGTTCCGGCAAGATCATCACACTGGAGTCCAGATCCGTAATGGTATGCAGATCTTTGTCAAGACCATCATCCTGGAGTCCTCATCTGTAGTGGTATGCAGATCTTTGTCAAGACCATCACCCTGGAGTCTATGGCAGCATGTAGATCTTTGTTGAGACCAGATATATCTTTATACATCAACAACAAGATGTATGCAAGAGAAGTTTTTTGAGCCGATCGGCAAAACCAAAAGGCAATGAAAACTGGAATGACCAGGACCTGTACAGAAAAAAGTTTTCTTTTCTAAAAAAAAAGGAAGACAGTTCAGAATACAGACGGTACATAGCTTGGTGTAGGTGTACGACAAAAAGTACGCTGGACAAAATATTCTTTAGAACCCCGGTCCGGCTACGGGTAGTCGGGCACCCCCCCTCCCCCTGCTGCCAACATGTAATCGCCTCCCTCCCACTCTTCTATTTCCACCCAAAAAATACAGCACAATAGGAAAGGCTTTCTTACCCCCTAGCCCCCCCATCACCAACCAGAGCTCCGCCACCACTTTTGCCTTCTCTCAGCCGGTCAAAGCCCACGCTTTCATCGCCTGATATTTAGGATCGATCGTCTTATTCGTAGCATATATTGCTGGAGATATTTGCCCAGCGTAAGATGGTTCAGTGTGCTGATGGCCCTTCTCCTGTTATATTTTCTACTAGATGCATAAATTGCTCTGCTATTAGCCAGAGTTCTTCTCTTCATCTCAAAATATGAAGGCGGGGAACTTAGAAAAACAGTGCTCTTATGAATTTTTATCAACAATGGAGACCATATTTCATCAAAAAATCCTATGTATTTTTTCCCATTCATTCCTACCAGCAATTTGTTGTTGGTGATGTAATAACATGTAACTGGATTCCAAGAATTTAATACGTTCTGTTCTTCAATATGACTATTTTCTTCTTGTTTCAGAGATGGAAATATGTGGGTATCCTCCATCCTGAGGCTGATTAATAAAAAACTTGAGCTAGCGAGTGAAGATAAGGTGAGCCTTTTAGATGTCCTTGTACTTTCATTTTAAATTGTTGTCACTCCACAAACCCTACTCAAGTCTGTGTCCTCCTTTGAAGGCGCTTGCTTCCAAGCATTACATTATCGATAAATCTAGAGTTTGCTACTTTTTTGAAGGGGCCACTCCTCACCAATTTCCATTAAAAGGAACTACAGTGCTGCATTTGTAGATTTGGTTGGTGACATAGTAGGATTTATTTGCACCATTTTTCTGTTGCAAAGCTCCCAAATAATACATCACTAAATCATATCTCTTCCTGTTACTGAGCGTGCTGAGAAAGTATGTGAGCCTGCTCTTTTGACTGACACCTTGTGTATACACTTGTGTGAAATGCAGGTGGAGATCCCATGCCATGACGAGCCGATCTGCCTACACTACACGGCCTACTCAAGTGGTGGCTGAGCTATGAAGCTGAAGGACGAGGTTAGAGGCCGGTATGTGCTCCGGCGAATGAGTTCATGATGCCAGAGCCAGGCATGCAGGTTGTTGCAATCAGTGAAGCCTATCAATTTAACTTGTCATGGTGTGAGCGGGTATATGTGGTTTTTTGTATCGTGAGGTGGTGAGAATAAAAGGAGAAAATAAATAAAGAGAAAAAACAAGGGGCCTGACCCCGACCCTTCGCTATCAATTTTCACGAAATCACGTGGCTCGAGTTGTACCGGTGGGCGAAAGGAGGGAAAGTCAGTAACGGCAGAATTAATATGGACAGACAGATGCAATAGGAATAATATCAAACATCAACAGTCTTACAACGATAAGGAAAGAGCGAACTCAAGGTTTCTTACATGATCATATCCTTTAAACAGGTCATTACCTATGTCCACTTCGTCTTCCGGGGCTTCGCTGTCGGCAACCCCACCGCTAGAAATAGGAGGAGGCTACGGAGTCGCTCCATCAGCCGTCTGAGCGAGTGATGTGCGATGCTTCCTCTTATGGGTTAATGTGATCTTGGCGCTCATGTCGAAGTGTGCCAAAACACCACTCGGGCAAGCCTACATAACATTACAAAACGATGGCGATATGTATTCTCCTGAGACCTGCTGGAAATATAGATCGGGACTTCGCCGCAGAACTCCATCAACTCTAGGACATAAGGATAAGGGCTTCGATCTATCATGTAGTAAGGTAATTAAATTTATGGCATAATATAAACAAGAGCATATACTTATATTGGCTTAGCATAAAAAAATATAATACTTTGAGAAAATCCAGCTATTGACATCTTTAGATACAAATGTCTTTACATCATATTTGTATCACACAATTTCCAAAGACACGAATGACAGAGCTCTACAAACATGTGGCTCATATTGTACTATATTCAGCATAGCAACTTTTCCACCCTACAACAGGACTAACGTAGTCAGCCAGATTCAACAGAAATAACATCAAACATCAACGATTTCCAAAGACACAATTAATGATAGAGTTCGAAAAACACGTGTCGCATGTATAAAACATCAAACAAATAATATAGTGTTCTGAGAAGATATCCAACTATTGACATCCTGAGATACACGTGTCTTTGCATCATATTGGCATCACACTATTTTCAAAGACACAAATGATAGAGTTGTACACACACCTGGCTCATATTGTACTTTTCCACGCAGCAACTTTTGCGCCCTCCTTAAAAAGGTGCAAAAAATTACCATGTTAGAAGGCCGGAAAATAAATAATGGCAGACAGCCAGATTCAACCGAAATAACATCGCATATCAACAATTCTATAACGCCGAAAAGGAGTTAGAGTCAACCTTCTTTACATGATCATATCCGTTCAACACATCGTCATCGGAATCCTCCCCCTGAGCATCAGCCCCATGAGCGCGAGACGTGCCACGCTTCCTCTTGTAGGTTACCGTTATCTTGGCGCTTATTTTGGATTACTCCAAACTCACAAGCCCACATAACAATGAAATGATGACTTTAGCATATCTCCTGGACCTGCTGGAAAGATAAATCACGATTTTTCCATAGACCGCAACAAAGTGACCTTGATCCCCAATAGGACTTAAGGATAAGAGCATCAATCTGTCGTCTCCATACAGACAAACAGTTCATTAGGAAGAAGAAGAAGAAGAAGAAGAAGAAGAAGAAGAAGAAGAAGAACAACAAGAAGAAGATAACTAACACCATGGGGAAAAGTAAAGCTAACTCAACACACCCATCCATCAAGCAACTGGATCGATTTTCCCACCCATCTAAACAGACAACCACCGTATTATACTATAATAAATCCGATCATAATGGCCCCGGTGCAAACTTGAACACCCAAACTATCAGACAAAGGGAACCCCAATTCCGCGCATAAACTACGAGCTCCGGATCAGCATCGCCCTCGCCGAAGACCCATCCATCCAAATTCGAACCCGCTCGAACGAACTGGATCGTGAACGGCGACTTCCCCGGCGCGGCTACGCCCGGGTCCCTTTCCCTGCCCTCTCTCATCCTCGCTCGCTCCAGTCCCAGTCTGCTGTAGCCGTGATTTGTTCAAAAGATCTTCTAGGTGAGATGCCTTCAGTTTGTCCCGTGGTGGTCTAGAGGTTTTGGCTGGTAACGGTCTATGCCGGTGCGTGGCCGTCATAGCTGCACACCGAGCGAGCTGAACAACTGGCTACACACTGCACAGGTCATTCTGATGGTCTCTTCCCCGTCTATGCATAAGCTGATGATACTTTTCAAAGTCCCATCAATTTAGAAAAGTGCAACAGTTCAGTGAAAGTGCAACTTACACTTTTTTATTTAGTTGCATTTTTGTAGAAAAGTGCAGGCTTGTCAGGACCCCGACTCAATGCCAGATCGATCTAGCATGTAACACCTCATATCACCTTGCGGCCTCACGCACGGTATTCCCACGGGTGTCGCCTTACCTTTGCCCGGGACCATTTGCGCCTTTTGGCACACGTATATGACAGTGTTGCTAGCATCCATATGATAAGGAGCCCGGGCTGACATGGCTAGTCGTAAACCCAAAGTGGCACAGACTTACAGGGACAGGCATCCATGACCCAGCATCGAACGTGTCGGTCATCAGCGAGTGAATCCAGGCTGTAGCATTGGGCTAGCAGGACTCCGGTGAACCGGGCTGTAGCGGGCTAACAGGACTCCGGTATTCATCGCGTGACATTTCCCCGAAGGGACAGACACAGGAACGAAGAAGGACACATGCCGGCCAGCCTAAGTGTTCCGGAGCAGTAGCAAGCTACCATGGCTCAGTGAAACACTAGGAGACATTTCCCCGTAAGAGAGGCTACTAAAGATAAACAACTAGATGGTCAGATCCCACACATACCAAGCATTTCAATAACATACACACAATAAGCTCGATATGTGCAAATACAACATGGCATCACAACATGACTCTACGACTCAAGTAATTTATTCAATAGGCTTCGAGGAGCGAGATATTACAAACATGGGTCTCATGACCCAACAATCAGAGCATACAAATCAAAGCACAAGCGGAAGCTATCATGTCTGGGTACAGACATCTATAACTGAAAAAGGCTGAGAAGCCTGACTATCTACCAGATCCTGCCGGGGCACAAGATCGTAGTTGAGGTAACAAGCTAAACGTCGAAGTCCACGCGAAACTACTAGTGAGACCGAAGTCTCTCTGCAAAAGCATAAAATAGGCAAACGTGAGTACAAATGTACCCAGCTAGACTTACATCAGAACTAACTACATATGCATCATTATCAACAAAGGGATGATGGGGTTTAACTGCAGCAAGCCAGCTTTGACTCGGTGGCTATCCTGAACTACGACTGCAATGTAACTCTTTTGAGGTGGCGCACACGAGTCCACATATTCCCCATATCAATACACCACTATGGATCCGCTCCCGTCTCCCTACGAGAGCGCCATCCATAGCACTCACGCTTATCTTGCGTATTTTAGAGTATCCACTTTCACTTGTCTATGAACTGATATAAGCAACCCAGAAGTCCTTTACCGCGGACACGGCTATTCGAATAGATGATGTTAACCCTGCAGGGGTGTACTTCTTCATACATGTTTCCACCACTTAGCATCTGCACACGACATGTGCTCGGCAGACTTCAAGCGAAAGCCCACGTGGGTGTAGACCACGACCTACCTAAACACCTAAGTCTCTAGTCCAGGTTTATCGCCTATTCGGGTTCCATCCATGAGGAGATCCGGCCGGAGTTTCGCTCACGGCCCCAAACGATGTGAACAGGGTTCCCGAGATACCAAACGGGCATCCGGTACACCGTGCCACGTACCTACCGCATCACAGCCCACCCCTACGGTCAGCGCTGTCCACGGCCTCCAGTAAGCTACAAACACCAGAAACTACTTGCAACTCCTGGACAGAGGACTAGGGTGAATAAGAAGTCGAGCGGGGTCATATTTCAGGGCCCAATGTATGGTAGTAGCTGAATCATGGATCACAAACACAGAACTCAGTTCCTGAGGACGGCTGCAATGAGACAACCCACCATGTACTCCTACATGGCCTCTCACCGCTACCTTTACCAAAACGTGTTCACACACTTAGCTCACACACAGTAGGACATGTCCACCCGCCTCTGATTCATCCCCGATGAATCAGACCTGACTCAACTCTAAGTAGTAGCAGGCATGACAAACAAACATGAATGAGTAGGCACAACAGGGCTCAAACAACTCCTACTCATGCTAGTGGGTTTCATCTATTTACTGTGGCAATGACAGGTCATGCAAAGGATAAAGGGGTTCAGCTACCGCAGCAAGTAACAGATGAATCGTTGTTGTCCTAATGCAGTAAAAGAGAGCAGGAGCGAGAGAGTAGGATTGTATCGGAATGAACAAGGGGGTTTTCCTTGCCTGGCACTTCTGAAGATAACATTGAGTCTTCATCAGTGTCAACGATCACATACCGGCAACACAGAAGGGAACACAATCAATGCAATGCACAATATGATGCATGATCATGACATGGCAAAATGAATGTATTTTGGGCTAATGCAACTAGCAACAGATTAAATGAAGTTGGTTTGAATACAAGATTCAAATTCAAACTCCATATGTGATTATTCAAATGCCATTTAATTGATTTGTGCTATACAGCAGCTATAAGTTGTTCTAACATGCATGAAAATAGTACAGATGGATTCCTTGAATTTTTCTGATAATTTTTCATATATAAATTATTTAATTTGGAGTTACGGTTGAATTTCTATGATTTATTGAAGTTTTAGCTATTTTCTGGAATTTCTTGAATATTAATAAATCCAGAAAATACTTATGGCGTCAGCATTGCGTCACTATGACGTCAGCAGGTCAGCAGACGCTGCTGGTGGTCAAACCTGACCAGTGGGGTCCACTGGTCAGTGACTGGGGCTGATTAGTGTCGCTGACATGTGGGCCCAGTCAACAGCCACGTCAGCTTAGTCAAAGCTGACGCGTGGGGCCACTAGGATTAGTTAAAAACTAAACAGAAACTAATCTAGGATTAATTAGCAGGTGGGGCCCTGCTGTCAGTGTCACAGGGTTACTTAGCAGGGTCAAATCCCAGGTCAGTGGGGTCAAACCCACCGGCGACATGACGCCGGCGAGGCCCGAGACGGCGGCGCGAGCCGGAAACGCGCTACAGGGCACGGGCGAGGCTGTGCTTGGGCTCGTTGGAGAGCCCTTGCTGGTGCGCATCGAATGGTGGTGGTGGCCGTGCCTGTGGTGGCCGGTACCGACGACGGCGAGCTCGTGAGCGGCGGCCGGAGTTCGGCCAACGGCGGGTTAGGCGATGCAGGGCGCTAGGGGAGGCGTTGGTGCGTGCTACGTGCTCCTGGTGAGGTGTGGAGCACGATGGTGTGCCCGGCTTCGAGCCACAGTGGCTCTGGCCACGACGGCGACGAGGCACGGCGGCGGCGAGCTTCGGCCGTGGTGGAAGATGGAGCTAGGGGACGGAATCAGGTGCGGGGAGTGAGGGGAAGAGAAGAGGAGCTCACGGGGAGTCGGACGAGACGCTGAGTGGGCTCGGGGACGCCTCTGCAACGGCGAATTGACGACGGCGATCTCCGGGCACCTGAGATGAAGACGACGACGCTCCGGTCGACTGCGGCCTCCTCTGGTCGCGTGCGTCGCGTGTGTAGCTCCACGGGGTCAGGGCGGAGCTCAGGGATGCATAGAGGGAGCGAGGGGGTGGCTGGTGGCCGCGGCGAACGGCGTCGGTGGCGACGGGCTCCGCTCGGGCAGAGAGGGAGAGGGAGCAGAGGGGGATAGGGACGGAGGGAGAGACGCGGGAGAGTGAGGGAGGGTCGAGGGAGCCGCGTGGCGTCTCCAGGGAGTAGCGGAGGCAAGCAGGGAGGCAGGAGGTGGCCTGGGCGTGTGCCCGCGCGCTCCGGCCACGCGCCTGCGCCTACTGGCGCGAGGAGGAAGGCGACAAGGGGGGGGGGGAAGTGGTGGGCTGGGCCGCTGCTGGCTGCACAGCGTTGGGCCAGGTAAGTGGCGCCAGGTAAGTCCTTCTGCTCTCTCTCCTTTACTTTTTTTCTATTTTCTGTAGTTCGTTTTCATTTAGTTTAGCAACTAAATCATTTAAATAAATTCTGTAGATTTTTATGTGGCTTGCTAAAATATATACAAAGCCACTCACAAACTTCCAGAATTATTGGAGTCATATTTAATATATATTAAATATAAATCCAAAGCAAATAGTTATTGGATTAATTCAAATGGCCAAAATAATTATCTCTGTGACTCCAAAAATATTGGTTTAAATTTTACCTCTTACCAATATTTCCATGGAATAACAGGAACATTTTCTTGGACACATTTGAGAAGATTTAATTGTTGGTTATTTTTAGAGGTTTCTGAGGCTTTGAAAATTCCTCAACTCAAATTTCATTTGAAATAAAACATAATGCTCACATGAGGTCTAGCCTAGTGCATTACCAGAAGCTAGGGATGTGACAAGGCTACACTTATTTAGTAAACTAAAGTTGATATTTCTAAGTTGATTGGTTCTTGAGAAAAACTCAAATCTACTTTGAATCAACAAAAGAGCGTGACAAAAGATTTGTGCGCTTCTTGCTTGGGCCAGCTGGGCAGATAGTGTGGCCAAGATCCTGCGACTGTCGTGTTTTGGACTACATTGTGCCGGTGTCTGCATTATGGTCATGCGTTGGCCGAGGGCGCGTGGGCGGTTGTTGTCTAGTGCACACGCAACGGTTGCATGTGGAGGTCCTTCTTGGTAGTGGCAATGTTTATCTTTGATGGGGCAAGGGTGCACCGACATCTTCCAGTCGGCATAAAACATGGTGGTCCCTGGATCATTGCGGATGATGCATGGCAATTCACACAGGTGTATAATGGCAGCATTTAGATCGCACAACGACATGGGTGACCACTTTGCAAAGGCTACTTCAGGGAGGCATGCGCCTTCGTCCAGTGCTACCTCATATTTGAGTTCACTCTGTCTACGCTGCTCCCACTGCCTCCACACTTTTGTTTTGTTCTCCCTTTCGTCTCTGAAAGAAGGCACACCTTGCGGCCTTCCTACACCGGTACGCACTGTCGTCCTTGGTTTTCGTGTCCTCTATTCTCATCTGGCGTCCTGTCTATGGACGCGAATGCCGACCAAGATCCAGGAACAACAGTCTTTGTTCTTGTGCGATCCTGAGCCTCTTCACTGCGTGCGGATTCGTCCAATCCAAACTTCCATCACTTTCATCCTCTGAACTACTTTGAACCAAGAGATGCCCATCAACCACTAGAGAAGGTGGTGCCATTGTGAACAGGCACTCATTAGGCATTGAAGAAGAGGGCGCTATTAGCCAACTCCATTTTCCTTGTGAGGACAAAGCATCCCGGGCTCTCTTATCTACAGAGCTTGGTCGGCGTTCGCGTCCACATCCACTACCATCACTAGGACAACGGTCGCGACCGCGTTTGCCCCCCGTGGCAACTTCTTGAGAACAGTCCCCAAGATCTGGGTAGGTGTGCGACTGGGATGACACTATCATCATCGTTAATGTCGATTACTTCGACCACATCGGCTTTCCTCTTCTTGAGAGAAATCTCCTCCTCCATGAATTGATGCTGGCTGAGGAGATGGACTATGTTTATAAAAAATCCTTGGAGCTGGAGAAGCACTAGTTGGGATTAGCTGCAACGGGACAATTTCGTTGTTGTTAGGGAAAGCAAAGGCAACCCATTTTCTCTTCTTGAAAGGAAAATCCTTATCCTTGAAGACCATCTTCTTCATGATCCACTGTTCTTCATGCGGTACATGGAAGCCACATCATGGGACAGGGTGACGATCCCTAGATCAGTGGCCTCGATAGAGGTTGTCTGTCTTTGTGTCCCGTGGATATCGGACAGCACGACGTGTTCCATGATTTTCCACAAGTGCGATTCCACCTTGTGGTCAATCATTTTGATGGCGTTTCCTCTCCAGTAGCCACTTGCATCGGCGCTGCTCCAAAAAAACCAAGTGAACGCGTGTCAACAGCGCAGAGGCGGGCGTCCCGCATTAATTTCTGAACGAATTTCTCTTCCTTGACCAAGTGAATGTCCAGGATACTGAGCTCCGACCACGAGAGGCACATCGGGGGAATCGTGATGGGTCCGGGACCTTACCAAGGCGGCCACTGAGTAGGGAATGTGTAGGACGCGCCCGTAGAGGTGGCCATGCAACAATTTAGTGAAAGTGCAACTTGCATTTTTTTTTGTTAAAGTTGCAATTTTCTAGAAAAGTGTAGGTTATAGTTTTTCACTAATCAATATTTGAGATGGTTTAACCCCCCTTCCCCCGACATTTCAAAAAGGATAATGGTGTTAGTTTTGCTAAGCCCCAAAGATTTTTTTGATTTATTTGAATCATAGGAAAGTCGCACTATAAAGAGGCGTCGTTTCACGAGGGTCTGGGTGCGACCGCCTTGCTTGATAGGGAGGAGCAAGATTATCTTTCGGAGCATGTTGTCCGGGTGGGGGGTTGCGGACGAGGTCGAGATGTCGTCTGTCTTCACCCTATCTGCCTCCATCGTGTTCAATTGCTGCCGCCGGCACCGAAGCTAGTCAGCCCTCAACCCGGATTGCGGCTAATTTCCTCATCGTGGGACCCCGCCGACGTTCTGCTAGCAGAGGTGTTTTGTGAATCCCATTAGCAGCAACACAAGAAATAGATAACTTGGTTTGCAGTGAATATGAACCATCTAGCTTTCCTTGATTGAATTTCACTATGCTCTTGGCCACGGCATTCTCTTTATTTGCACGCCTTTGTCAAATAGCTATAGAAATAGTGGGATTACATGGTGTTGGCATGCCAGCCGTACTAAATCAAGGAAACAAAGATTTATCAATAGGGTGTTGGTTCCCCATCTTGGATGGGAGGATTAGAAGATATCAGGCAAAATTAAATCATGGCACTGAAGCTCACCACATGACATCCGGAGACAAGTCGATTAATGATGATTAAACTAGTAAGATGCATCAATGATCATTTAAATGCTACTCCCTATGTCTCAAAATGTAAGACGTTTTTTGACACTTACATTTTGAGATAGAGGGAGTACTAACAAGACACATAAACTTTCGCCTATATTCATGCCTGGACCCCTTCTTTCATTACGCTGGTCTTGTGGATCACAGTCAATGCAAAAAAAACATTTCCATGTTATATAAAGTAAAAAGTTATTGGTTATATATGAACATGGGAAATATTCTCCTAAGTAAACCAGCCTGTCCCATTTTGTCTGGCTCAGTCTGCTTTGGATATGTACATATGCTCTTCCTAGATACAATTTACACTGCCAAGAGGGCATAGTAAATATACGTAGAGCTTAGATGTAACTGCTTGATAATGAAGCCCAATGTAATAGCATAACTTCCATTTGCTTTGTCCGGCTCACATCGTTAAACCAGCCGCAGTGTGCCCATTTATGATCTTGTATTCAAGAAAGTGAGGTTTCTTCAGTGGCATAAATGGAAAACGCTAAAACACATCAAACATTCGGCTGAGAAGTGAAGAAGGGTCATCTAATAAAGACTAGAGTGCTCAGCATACAATCAGTACTAGTTGATCTCTACACCTCAAGTATTCAGTTGCAGATCATATCTCATCTCAATGCAAACAAGGGAGATATTAAAAACACCTCCGCCACTATAGATGCAATCATACGATACAATCAGAAATTTTGTGCACTAGTAAAAATACGGTAGAAAGTATCAAAATCTAAATTAGAATTTACAACCGAAAATCATACACATATTACATATACTAGGAAAGCAAGAAAAAAATGAGAAGCATATAGAAATCAGACAACCTATATAAGCTAGTATCAGCTAAATACATTACAATTTCATAGATGAAATGAGTTCGAAAAACGGCTTCAAATTAAGCACATTCAACAAATAGGATGCGGAAGTTTCAGTTTCAACGACAACCACATCAACAATATAGTAAGTATATGCCCCTAAAACACATCAGTTAAGAATAATGGTGATGCACAAACTAGCTACAGTCTACAGCATACATTCACTAGTAGTTGTTGTATACCTGTAAACACATCAAATGTTCAGTTGCAGATTATCTCATCTCAATGCAAACAGGGGAGACATGAAAAACTCCTCTGCCATCGACAGATGCAATAATGCGATAGAATAAGAAGTTGTGTGCACTCCTGACAACACGGTGGAAAATATCAAAGTCGGAATAAGAATTGACAGCAGAAATTCATAAAATAATTTAAGCAACCTATATAGTAGCAGTCTAAAACTCTAAGTATTTCACAATTTCATATAGATGAAATGAGTTTGAAAACAGACTTCAAATTTAGCACACATATAGCAAACTGCATACGGAACTTTCATGTTCACATATTACAACAACAACAAAATCAAAGAGTGCAACAGCAAAGAAACAGTGAGGAGGAGCAAACACAAACAACAAAGACTCTAATTAAACTGATAAATATATGTATGATGCCTCAAACTGAACCTGCTGGGTATAGCTCAATTAATGGTGGTACCAAACGCACGGCGAGATGTCCGAGGGGGGAGACCATGGCAGGCACTACTCGATCTCGCTGGGGATTGAGTAACGCCACCCGCTGGCATCGGCGCAGGGATACTCGTTCTGCTGGAGGACACTATGCGGACCACCAGGGTAGACTTCGTCGAGGAAGTAGATGTAGCCCGGTCTGCCGGCGTGTCCCGTTCGAAGGCCTTGGAGCAGGCCCGGCCGTCGGAGAGCACCTGCCCGGCCATCTGGTAGGCTTCTGTAGCCTGAAGACATGGAACCGCGACGTGCGGCCTCTCAACGGCGAGATGAATCTCCTCACTATCAGCAGATCGGCGCCAGAAGCGGAGAGCAGGAGGTAGCGGGATACAATGCCCCCGTGTGCCATGTTCGTCCGTGGTGCGCAGATCTCGTTCGCAAGTTGTATAATGGTATGCGTAGATGTCAAAAGTTTGGCTTATAGCAGTAGTGTCATCATCTGAGTCGACGGCCCAGAACCATCCATGGTGGTAAGTCAGGTCCTAGGCATTGTGCGGGCCCTCATCTCTGCCGGCAGCGATGTCCAACATTCCATGCTAGTGTGGCAGAAGGCCATATTTGTCTGGCTGGACGTTATGGGAGCGAACACGCAGGCAACAAAAGACGGGGCGACAAACATGGCGGCTGTGGGGATGATCATGCGGCACCTGATGTCATCGGAGTTGACGGGGATGCACACACGATCCGGGAGGGCGACGTGCTCGCCGGTGCGGAGGTTGACCACGACAGTGTTGGGATTATACCACGACCCACCCTCCCGGAGAGGAGCAATAGAAACAGGCCCCACGGCCTCGTCAGAGAGGGCCGAGCGTGGATCAGCTGAGCCGCCGAAGATCCTGTAGCTGTCGGTACGGGCAGTGGAGGGCTTGAGGAACTATGGCAGCAGGGACAGATTTTGGAAGGCTACCCGATGCCAGTGCTTGCTGATGGCGGACGCCTGGACTCGATCCGCGATGCACGATAGCAGGACGAAGATATGGCCGAGGAGATCTCGGTGGAGGCTGGATGGAGATCTTATGCCATGACGAGCCGGTCTAACCTCGCTGCATGTCCTACTCAAGCGGTGGCTGAGCTGCAAGCCGAAGGACGAGATCCATAGGCCAGTGGGTGCTCCGGCGAATGAGTTTGTGATGGATCTGCGCTACCGCTGGTGCCAGGCGTCCAGTCTCCCTTGTTGCACGGTGAAGACAACCTCCATCCCTTGCCATTGCAACACCTACCTGCTCAGCTTTCTGTCATCCGCTCATGCTTGTCATTCAGTTGTCCATCGATCGGCCAGCCTACCTAGGACTTTTTTGTTGGACCATGCAAAGGGAGTAGGGACCAAACAAAAGAGGTTAGCTTAGTCGTAGACCTGCTAGACAAATAATCTGAACAATTTATGTAGGCATTTTTTGTTTATAGTTCCTCCGTTTCTTTCTTGTGGTAATTTTATTTCTTTACCAACTGTTCAAGGATGTGCAGTAGCCATGATTTGTTCAAAAGATCTTGTAGGTGAGATGCCTTCGGTTTGTTCCAGGATGGTCCCTAGTGGTTTTGGCTGGTAATGGTCTATGCCAGTGTCTGGCCGTCAAAGCTGCACACCAAGCAAGATGACCAGCTGGCTCCACACTCCATAGGTCATTCTGATGGTCTCCTCTCCATATATGCCTAAGTCGATGATACTTTTTGAAGTCTCATTCAATTCAGAAAAGTGCAACATTTCTTCAGTCAAAGTGCAACTTACACTTTTTTATTTAGTTAAATTTTTTAAGAAAAGTGTAGGCTACACGTAATTAGTAAACTAAAATTGATTGGTTCTTAAGAAAAACTCAAATCTACTTTCAATCAACAAAAGAACAGGATGACAGATTTGTGCGCTCCTCGCTTGGGCCATCTGGGCAGATAGTGCCGCTAAGGTCCTGCGATTGTCGTGTTTTGGACTGTGGTGTGTCGGTGTCTGCATGATGGTCATGCGTTGGCCAAGGGCGCGCGGGTGGTTGTTGTCTAGTGCGTGCGCAACGGTTGCATGTGGGGGCCCTTCTTGGCACTAGCAATGTTTATCTTTGATGGGGTAAGGGTGCTCCAACGTCTTCTAGTCGCATAAAAAATGGTGGTGCCCATCTCAACTCATGAAAAGGACGTTGGGGTTGTGGCCCTGGGTCATGGCAGATGTTGTATGCTAGGTCGCGCAGGTGTGAATTGGCAGCGGCTAGATGGCACAATGACATGGGTGACCACTTTGCAACGGCTACTTCCGGGAGGCCTGCACCTTCGTCCAGTGCATCCACATATGTGAGTTCACTCTGTCTATGCTGCTCCCACTGCCTCTACAGTTTTGTTTTGTGCTCGCTTTTTTGCCCGACAGAACGCACTCCTCGCTGTCTTCCTGGGTTGCCGTGCATGTCCATCCTTGGTTTTGGTGTCCTCTATTCTCGTCTAGTGTCCTGTCTATCTCTTGGTCGTTCGTGTCCAGATCCAAGAACAGTCGTCATTGTTCTCTTGTGAATTCCTGAGCCTATTGATTGCATGCGAATTCATCCGATTCCATATATCCATCACTTTCATCCTCCGAACTATTTTGAACCAGGACATGCCCATCAGCCACTGGAAAAGGTGGCCGCGCTGTGAACAGACACTTGTTAGGCACCGTGAAAGAAGGTGCTAGTAGCCAACACCGGTTTCCTTGTGAGGACGAAGTAGCATGGGCCAACTTACTTGCAGAGCTTGGTCGGCGTCAGCGTCCACATCCACTACCATGAATATGACCACAACCACAACTGCATGTTCCTCCCGTGGCCACTTCTTCTTGAGAATAGTCCCTAAGATCTGGGTAGGTGGGACTGAGACGACACTATCATCATCGCTATTGTCGATTACTTGAAGCACATTGGCTTTCCTCTTCTTGAATGAAATCTCCTCTCCACGAATCGATGTTGGCTGAGGAGATGGTCTATATTTGTTAGAAATCCTCTGAGTTGGAGAAGCACTAGTCGGGGTCGGTTGCAGCGAGACAGTTTCATTGTTGTTAGTAAAAACAAAGGCAACCCATTTTCTCTTCTTGGAAGGAAAATCCTTACCCTCGAAGACCACCTTCTTCATGATCCACTATTTTTCATGTGGTACCAGGGGAGCCACGTCATGGAACAGGGTGACAATCCCTACATCAATGGCCTCGATAGATGTTGTCTGTCTTTGCGTCTCGTGGATCTCAGACAGCACGACTTGTACCACGATTCTCCACCAGCATGATTCCACCTTGCGGCAGGCCTTTTGATGCGTCTCCGCTCCGGTAGCCACTCGCACCGGAGCTACTCCAGAAACACCCCATGCCACAGCCCGAGCAAGGCCGTTGTTGGACATGAACTCATGTGAATAACGAAGATCCAGACACCACACACGAATTTCTTAACGAATTCCTCTTCCTCGACCACGTAAACGTCCGGGATATCGACCTCCGACGATGAGAGGCCCACTTGGGGATTGGAGCCAGGTCGGGACCTTACAAAGGCATCCACTGAGTAGAATATGTGCACGACGTGCCCGTAGAGGTGGCCATGCAACAACTTAGTGAAAGTGCAACTTACACTTTTTTTTCAGTTACAATTTTCTAGAAAAGTGCAGGTTACACTTTTTCAGTAAACTAAATTTGAATTAATCTAAACCGATTGATGCTTAAGAAAAACTTAATCTACTTAGAATCAACGAGTAAATCTACTGCTTCTTCTGAAATCATGAGTTTGATGAATCGAGACGATCCCAGTCATTCAAACATCTACATCCAATGCCCAACGTTGCTCCAATGATGTATCTATCACATCACCATAATTTGGAAACAACCTTGATTGCATTAATTGCAATTAATCTTAGAAATCAATGAAAAATCATTATTTACAATTAATCTTAGAAAACAATGAAAAATTACGAATTGCAATTAATTGTAGAAATACCGGTAATTGCAAACGTTATATTCGTAGAAACATTCTCTGATTGCTTCCCAAGATACTATCAAATTGGACCAGTGTTGCACATGGTGATTGGGGCCCACATTTTAGTTGTGTAGTGCGCGGGCAATAGCTGCACGTGGAGGCCCACGTCTACAGTGGCAACATCTATCATTGATGGTGCAAGGGCCCACCAATGGCTTCCAATTGACATCAAACATGATGGTGCCCGCCTCTACTCACAAATAGGATACTAAGGTAGCAGCCCCTAGGTATGGCGGATGTTGTCAGTCAATTCACACATGATGCATTTTTTTCTTTTGATCTTTTCATCTGAAAGGGGTGACGAAGGCGCAAGGATTTTTTTATTACTTTTTGAAAGGGTTGCCGCAAAAGAAGTTGAAATTGCATCTAGACCCTAAATGTATTGTAGTGTTGATTACAGTATAATTAGTGGGATTAATGTTAGTTATCCAGGTTATCTTAAGACATTGGTCTCTTGCTGAAACAATATGCCCCCCCCCACCACCATTTCAAAAAGGGAAATGTTGTTAGTTTTTCTAAGGCCCAAAAGTGCTATTGATTTTATTTGAATCATAGGAAAGTCACAATATAAAGGGACGCCGTTTCACGAGGATCTGAGTGCGACTGCCTTGCTTGATAGGGAGGAGCGAGAATATATTTTGGGAGCATGTCGTCCGAGTGGTGGTGGTGGTCGGGGGTGTTGCGGATGAGGTCGAGATCGCGTCTATCCTCACCCTCTCCGCCTTCATCGTGTTCAGCGCTACCGCCCGCACTAGAGCTGGTTAGCCCTTAATCTCGATTGCGGCTGATTTCCTCTTCCTTGTAGTCGTACTCCTACTACTGCTGCCGGCATCCATCTCCTTTTGCAGAGATCGGCCACTAGTCTGTGAGGAGAATTTGGTTTGGAGCTCGGGATCAGAGCAGAACGATGGGCTTGGTAGATGCGGAGCGGCCGAAGCATTATCACTTTTGAGGACAGGGTGTTTTGCCGCTGGTTTACGACGACAGACGAACCGTATAGCCTATACATAGGAAATGTCGGATGTGAGGTGACATGTGTGCGATTATAAATTTGGTTCTTACAAATCTCTGTAAGATACTTGCATGCCTGCCTGTATTATAACCATCTTCGTGTATGCAGTTTGCCGGGAGTGTATTATGAAGAAAATAGATGAAGAGGAGATTGTATCCTGCCCAGTATGTGACGTTGCTCTTGGGATCACTCCTGAAGAGAAACTAACGTAAGTAATTGTTAAAATACCAAGGTTATCTGTTGTAAAATATTGTTTTTCCAACTGGTCAGTTCTCTTTTTTCTTTAAATCCATGATAAGAAAACATATAACTTGTTTTTCAGAATAGTTAAAAAAAAGAGTATCAGCCATTGTGCATGTTGCTTGCATTAGTAGGCCCATAACCCATCTTCCTGGCCCAACCAATTTGGCTCAAAATAGAACCGCGTGCCTCCTCCACGGCTCCATCTGTAGCATCGTCCAGTCGGCCTCGATGTCATCGATCGTCGGCGTCTACGCCGGCACGGTCTCATCGGACGACTACACCACAGAAAGGCTGGTAAAGCTTCGCCCTCGTCCCCATCTCAGGCATCCAGCCATGCAGGATCCACCGCCGACAGGAAAGCCCAAGACAGTACGCCTCTTGTCCCCCTTCCTATCTCACGATCATAGATACGTTTTGTTGGAAGGGGGCAACTGATGTTAGTGTCAGTTGAGGAGAACTTTTTGACACATAGATAGGTCTAATTCTGCTGCAAGCTAGGAAGATCGAGTAAGCTAGCAACTGAAAAAAAAACTTTATTCACTCATAGATAGGTTTAATTCTAGAGCAAGCTAGGAAGATCGAGTAAGCTAGGCATTGAATCCAACTGTTTTTCGTCGCACTATGGGTGGATTTGAAGTTGATTTTCCAGGCAAAGTTTAATGAGATGACCTAGACGAATTGGGTGCATCCAACTGTATGAGCTGCTTGTGTTAATACCGCACTTGTTTTCTGTACTCATACCATGACTGTGATGATCCCAGTTGTATGCAACTAAGAGGGATCTAGCCTTAATAACATATGAGCCTTAAGAAGTCGTGCTGCCACCCTAGTTAAGCCTTCTTATCACTAATAGTACTTATAGTGGATGTCAAAGCAGATATTGCTTTTGGAGGCCGAACTCCATGGAGGCCTCGAGACGTAAAATTCAAAATTAATGAAAATTCATATTTTTACTATTTAAAAAAATCTGAAAAAATATAGACATACATGAAAGCATAATGCACAAATATGTATATTTTCAAGACGAAATACGTTGAAATGAGGGTTGTGCAATAGGAAAAACAAATCTAGGGCTTTTTAATTAACACATGATACCATTCGTCCTCCCAGACTACCTGGAATAATTTGTAATAATTTGTTACCTGGAATAATTTGTTTCCACCTAAGGGCTGATACAAGTATCCATATAGATGAAATGAGTTCCAAAACAGACTTCAAATTTAGCACACATACAACAAACTGGATATGGAACTTTCAGGATCACATATTACAACAACAACCAAATCAAATAGTACAACAGAAAAGAAACACTGATGAGGAGCAAACACAAACAACAAAGACTCTAATTAAACTGACAGATATCTGTATGATGCATCAAACTGAACCTGCTGGGTATAGCTCAATTAGTGGTGGTACCAAACGCACGGCGAGGTGTCCGTAGGGGGAGACCATGGCAGACAACGCTCAATCTCACTGGGGATTGAGTAACGCCTGGCGTCGGCGCAGGGATACTCATTATGCTGTAGAACACTATGCAGACCACCAGGGTAGACGTCGTCAAGGAAGTAGATGTAGCCCGGGCTGCCAGCGTGTCCCGTGTTGAAGGCCTTGGAGCAGGCCCGGCCGTCGAAGAGCACCTGCCCCGCCATCTGGTAGACCCGCCAGGTATCGGTGTACAGAGGTAGGAGGTCTACTTTGTACCCCTTTACCAGTGCACGGGCAGTCAGAGCCGCGCCCGCGGCCACACTTAGCAGGGCAGAGGAGGGAGGCCGAAGCCACTAGACAATCAAGCAAAGCCACGACCAGAAACACAGAGAGCAAGAGGGCGAGGTGGACTCCCCCGGAAAGATCCTTGCCGGGGTGGTCTCCGCAGCCCCGGCAAGAGCCTTGCCGGGGCAACTTTCCCAACACCAATGAAGCGCGCCACCCTTGAGCCCAAGGTTTCCAACATAATCAACCTCATTGGAACCAAGGCTCGGGAGGCACCTCCATGGTGGCATGCAGATCTTTGTGAAGATCGCAAGCATGCAAAATGACATGAAGACCAGAAGACGAGACCTCCGGCAACATCCTTGCCGGGGACGACCACGGTACCATGACAAGACCCTTGCCGGGGCCCCGGCAAGACCCTTGCAGAGGACATCAGCGGGGCCGTAGCCAGGCCCGCACCTGCCAAGGCCCCACCGCCGTTCCCATGTAGCTGCCAGCCCAGCCAGCCAGGCGAGCACCTGCGTGGCGACGTGCGTCCTTGAGGCCAACTCAGCAAGCACCTGCGTGGTGGCATGCAGATCTTCGTGAAGACGCTACCACCGCGCTAGCTCAGCAGCCTGCCAGCCTACGTGGCGCCACACGCCTCGCTGGCCAAGGCACGTGTCAAGGCAAGGCGAGGCAGCAACGGACGTGGCGGGCCTCGTTTCCGTCCCCTATAAAGCGAGGGGACACCTAAGGAGCGCATTTAATGCGTCTTGTCTTGTAATGATAGGCAATAAGCTTGTACACTGTATCCTTTCCGCCTCCTGTGTGCCATGGTGGCATCCCCTTTTTCCTGTAAAAGGAGGCCTGAGGCGTACTGGAGAGGGATTCTTCTTTTTGGACTATGTATGCACCGTAGCTAGTTCAAGAACACAAGAACATTCAAATATACACCAAAGCAGGACTAGGGTATTACACGATCTTCGCGGCCTGAACCTGGGTAAATGATTCTTGTGCTGGCTCCTGGACCCGCTCTTTTCACAACCTCGCACCCGCCGACCACAGTAGGGATTACAATGATCCCATAGGTGTCGTTCCCACCGACATCTTTGGCGCGCCAGGTAGGGGTGCACAGTTGTGAGAATCTTGTCTAGCAATTAGTCTAGCAGTCCTTCGTCGCCATAGCTTCCAAGGAAGAAGGCGATCGAATGGGCGGCATCATCTGCGGATGCAGGAAACGATCGCGCGGCGACAGAAAAGCTAAGTCACGCAAAAACTTTGAGCAATTCATTTTTATAAGGTCATTCTCCCTGGAGATCTTTCTCTCTGTATACGAAACCTGCACGCAATGGGCCCTTCTAGTATTGGCAACTCCTTCATTCTGTTTCGACTCCGCTCAACAGTTCGAGAGGCTGCATCGAGAATGGTAGGGTAGCCTTCCGCTATTGGCAAAGCTCTCGTTCTGTTTCGAGTCTGCTCAACAGTTCGGGCGGCCGCGCTGAGAACGGAATGGTGGCTCGCTCGGCAGCAAGCACACCTGACAGGCTATTGAGGATCCATCCTCAAGGCGCCACAACCTGGGTTTACGCGCCGACAAGCCTACCCAATTAACGTAGGGTGGACATACAGAGAGAGATCAAATTGGAAAATAATATGCATCGTTTCAAATGTATCGCAGAGTTATGTTACATCAATTGTTGTTGCAGTTCTAACTAAAGATAAAAATTGTCTTGGTTGTGAACCTGTAGCGGCTGATGATGGGCTTCATGCGCTCCCTGAGCGGCGCGAGGTCCACGTCCTCTGGCAAGCTCTCCAGCGCGGTGTCGAAGTCGAGGTTGGGGTACCAGTACGCCATCTTGGTGAGGACCTTGGTCAGGGCACCCCGGCAAAGTTGCCGGGCCTCATTGGCCAGAGATCTTGCTCTGTTAGAGCGAAACTACTCCAAGGCTCCAAGGACGCCCTCGAAGAACAGGGTCAACTTGGCGTTGGGGCTCACGTTCGGCTCTGGGGTGTACCTCACATTAGACATCCCCATAGCAGTCAGCTTCTCGGTGATCCTGTTGGCAACGCCAGCGAGGCGGCTGATCCAGAGGTTCTCGCCCTTCATGAAATCTTCGTGGTTGGCGGCTTCGTTCTTCCACAGCTGCCTCTCCTTCTCCAGGCTCTTGTTCAGGGTCTCCTCCCGGGCCTTCACCTCCGAAAGTGTCCCCTCAAGACCCTCCAGCTTCAGCTTCAGGTCCTTGATGGAGTCGTTGGTGCGAGTGAGTAGCTCGGCCTTGTCGAAGACTGCGGCCTGCGCCTCCGTCAAGGCGCAGCTAACTGTGTCCTTCTCCTTCGCTAGCTGCTCGGCCCTATTCTTCAGGGCGTCCCGGATCTCCTCCAGCTCCTTCACCTTGTCGCCGTGGGCCAGAGCTAGAGCATCAAGTGCTTCTTTGTGCTTCTGCTCCAGCTCCCGGGTCCGCTGTGCAACGAGCTTCTCGACCTCCTCATCCTTGCCGCGGAGTGTGGTGGCGAGCGCCACCTCACGAGCAACGAGGTCCTTCTCCTGGGAGTTCAGCTCGGCCTGGTGCTGGGACCGAGTGGCCTCGGCCCTGGTGGTCTAGTCCCTCGCCGCCTCCTGGGACTTCTCGATGTCGGCCTGCTTCAAGAGGAGCTCCTGCTTGCGCTCGGCCAGCTGGTCTTGGGAACTTTCAGCTCTTAGTGGGCCTGGCGGAACCAGGCCTGCGCTTTGGCGATGCGCTCCTCGAGATCCGCCTCCACCTTGCCCGCCACCGCCTCCCTGGACTTCGCCATGTCCAGACGGGCGCGGTGGAGCGCCTGGAGCTTCTAGAAGCTGGCGCCCATGGCCAGAAAAACCTGCTCCTCCTGGTTATTGCCGCCACCGGTACTCGGTTCGTCGACAACCGTGATCCCGGCGGCGGCGAGCACCTCGTCGTCGAACACCTCCCCCTCGGCCGGCACCTTGGTGCCCGCCGTCCCTGGAAGGTGGACGAACAAGTCGTCGCCCACCTTCAAGTAACTGCCCGAGCCAGAGGCAACGCAGGAGGAGGGTTGATTGTCAACCACCTCCTGCTCGGTAGCAGCCTTGCTGGCTTTCCCGGCAGGCCCCTTGCCGGCCTCCTCGGCAGCACCCTTGTCGGCCTCCTCGGCAGCACCCTTGCCGCTCTCTCCGGCAGACCCCATGGTGGCGTCCTCAGCAGCAGTCTTGGCAGCCTCCTCGGCGGCGATCTTGTCGGCCTCGGCGTTGGTATCCTTGGCGACCTCCGTGATGACGGTGTCGACGTCCTCATGGTCCGCCAAGGGAGGATCTGGATGCCGGAAAGGAGAATGAGGCAAGGCCAAGATCAAGGTTCAAAAAAGAAAGAAGGAAAAGCAGGAATAGGAAGCAGGTGACTTACCCGTGCTGGGCTAAGAAGCGGCCCCTACCCGCCAACATCTATTGCCGGGACGGAGCAACCAGTGCCCAAGTCCACCTCCTCCTCCTCCGTGCACATGGGCTCGGTGCTTGGCGCCCTTGCTGGGGACGCCCCACGGGGCGGTGTGGTCGATGGGGGCGGCGTGTTGGGGGTGGCCCTCGGTGGCTCCTCCTGCTGCCGTCCTCCTCCTGCAGCCACGTCAAGGTCAGTGCCAAAAGATCGTATCCTGGCGCACGTTGATGAGGAGTAAGTGGTGGACGCACGCTGGGAGCTGACCCGGGGGCTGTTGTCCGGGCCGATATCCACCACCGGCGTGTACGAAGCGCCCGCCGGGGGCTGGTCGCCCGCCGACGCCCTGACCCTCTTCTACACCCTCGGGGCCAGTGTCTCCATGTCCCTACGGAGATGAAAACAGGTCACGAAAAGTGGCGTAGTATAAAATAGCGAAGGTGAAGAATGGCGGGCACTTACTCATCCTTCGCCTCCTCTTCCGCTGCCTTCCTTTTCCTCCTCGGGCTAAGAGACCCGAAATCAAAGACGACCTCTGGGTTAACATCTGTGGGAGGAGGGAAAGGGGACGGAGTCCAGTGACGCTTGAGCGAAGAAGAGGCGGTCGCCTTCTTCTTCGCTATCGTGGTCTTCGCCGTCTTCTTCGCCGTCGTGGCCCTCGTCCGGCGCACAGACTCCCCCTAGGCCCCTTGCCGCGGTTCGGTCCTCCTGGGCCGGACCGGATCACTAGAGCTGTCCCGCTGCAGGACATGTCCTCTTCCCGTGGCCGGACGAATGTCGGCCTCGGCCTCCTCCTCGGTCGACTCCTTGACCACCTTCTCAACGGGGGAGCCTCGGTGTTGATGCCGCTGGCCTCCCTCGCAGACCCCGCCCACTAGGCGAGCTCCCTGTCCTCCGCGGCCGCATTGGCCTCATCCTCCACGCCGCCAGCGCTGCCGGCCTCCATGGCAAGCTGCGCCTCTGCCACCCTGGCGGCGATGTAGTTGATCTACTCCTGGGTGGTGTCCTCGACGAGCAGCGGCTCGTCGTGTTCGTCGCCCTCCGACAAGTTGTCGAAGAACTCCTGCACCACGCGTGCCGGGGGCCGGACCCAGGACGGGTCGAGGCTGTGCTCGTTGAAGACCGACATCATGTCGAGGATGGAGGAATGGCACGTGTTGTTGCTCAGTGGGAACACACCCGGCGGCAACCCAAACAGGGGCCCCTTGATGACCTTACCGGCCTTCGCGGCCCTGCCGGTCCTCTCCACCCTACCATCGCTGATCAAATCAAGATGGAAGAGCCCCTAGCAGAAATGGGCGTGCCCCATCACCGTGAAGTTATGCTTTAGGCCAGGGCGGAGCCTCATGATGTCGGCCGCGTTCCTAAAGTCCCAGGCCGACCTCCCCTTGTTGTGCAGCGGGGCAATTCGGCGGTGGATGAAGTCTGCCCCAATCATCTCCTGGGTGAGCCCAGCCATGGTGAGGGTGATGGATCCTGGTGGTGGCGATCGAAATCTTCGCGTCGTCGGCATCGAGGTCACCCCAGTCCTCGCCGTGGGTCGGCGGGCTCTGACAAACCCGGCAGAACTCCGGCAGGTTCTCTCCTCGATCCAGCACCACCGACCCCACCACTCCTCCCACCTCTCCTTGTGGGCACCCTCCGGAAATGCACCTTTGTCTTGGGCCCTTGATATCCAAGAGATGCTTTCGGAGAGGGCGCCCCCTGGCTGGAGGCGAGGGTAGAAGTAGTGGCGGAAGAGCGCCGTGTGGGGAAGCACCCCGGCAAAGCCCTCACAGAGGTGGGCGAAGAATGCCATGCACGCCACAGCGTTCGGCGTAAGATCCAAAAGACAGAAGCCGAAGGTGCGCATGATGTCATTGAAGAAATCAGAGAAAGGGGGGCAGAGCCCGCCAGAGAAGAAATCGACGAAGAAGGGATACCAATTTGGGCTGGCCTTGACGCAGTCAGCCGGGATGACGCGCGTGGAAGGGTGTGCCCCATCGTCTCCGCCGCCGACAAAGGCCTGAAGAAGTCCTTGAGGTTAAATACATCGACCGATGACGGGGAGAAATAGGCGAACTGTGCCCGCCAAGCCGCCGCCTTGTTCTCCGGCGCCTCCCTCTCCACGACATCCTTGGCCGCCCCCTTGCCCTTGTCAGTCTTGGGCTCCATGGCGGCTGGGAGAAGGCAAAGGATCGAAAGCAATGGGGGCGCAGCAGACACAAGCATAACTGAGAGCTCTAGGAGGAAGAAGATGGGGACAGCGGCGCCGAGATTGGAGAAAGCACAGAGGGTAAATGAGCAGCGCGCCCGCGGTTATTCCTTTTTATGGGGAAGGCGCGGGCCGCCTCTTTACCATTTACTACGACGTGACGCCTGTGTGCAGCAGGAGCCCCACGCATGCCCCCCACGTCACACACCACCCTCCATGTCGTGCATTCAACGCAGGTCGTGGGGTCGGAAGCGCAGCGGACAAAAAAGTTATTGCGGTAAAAATCGGCCCCGCCTGCCCGCGCAGCATTCTGGGCCTAGCCCAACAACGCATCGTGCTTATGTATGGCCTAGGCCCGGGGACTCTTGTCGGTGTACAGAAGTAGGGGCTCTACTTTGTACCCCTTTACCTGTGCACGGGCAGCGCCCGCAGCCACACTTAGTAGGGCAGAGGAGGGATGCCGAAGCCAAAATACAATCAAGCAACGCCAAGACCAGAAACACAAAGAGCAAGAGGGCGAGGTGGACTCCCCCGGCAAGAGCCTTGATGGGGCGGCCTCAGCATCCCCGGCAAGAGCCTTGCCGGGGCAACTTGCCCAACACCAGCGAAGCGCGCCACCCTTGAGCTCAAGGTTTCCAACATCATCAACCGCATTGGAACCAAGGCTCGAGAGGCTCCTCCATGGTGGCATGCAGATCTTTGTGAAGATCGCAAGCATGCAAAATCAGATGAAGACCAGAAGACGAGACCTCCGGCAATATCCTTGCAGGGGACGACCGCGGGGCCACAGCCAGGCCCGCGCCCACCAAGGCTCCACCGCCGTTCCCATGCAGCTGCCATGTCACATCCCCAGTTCTGGTATGACCTAGGCTAGCTAGTCATGTGTGCATCATGTTTAAATTCCATTTAAATTTGAAATGGGGATTGGTGAAACCCTCAGAATCATCTCTGGAAATGAACCAGATAAAAATTGCTCCAAAAAGGTCCAAGAAAATGCTCATGTTGCTCTCTGAAAATATTGGATAGAGATAAAAATCAAACCAATATTTTTAAGAGCCCATAAGTATTTATTTTGGGCATTTGGAATTAATGCATAATTATTTGCATTGGATATATATTTGTTATATATATAATATATGTCCAAAAATTATGTCATTTGCTGAGGAGCTCTGGAATAATACCACTAGTTCCTACAAAAATTGGCATAAGTAAATAAAATGATTTAGTATTTTTATTAAATCAAAACAAGTGTCAGAAAATAGAAAAGAAAAATAAAAGGGAGAAGAGACTTACCTGGCGCTTACCTCCCTCTGCAGCCCATTCCTGTGCGGCCTGGCCGGCCCAGTTGGCCAGCCTAGCCCGCCTCCTCCTCTATCGTCTTCCTCCCCCTTGCCCAAGCAGTTGCGTGCCCGCGCCACAGCCGGCCGCGGCCACGTGCCCGGCCACCTCTTGCTTCCTTCTCGTCGCTCTGGATGACCCGCGCGACGCCACGCACGCCCCGCACCTATCTCACTCTCTCTCGTTCCCCCTCCTCCTCTGGCTCCCTCTCCCTCTCTTCACCGAGCACACCGGAGAGCGCCGCTGCTCGCCGCCGTGGCCACCGGCCACCCCTCGCCATGCCGCTGCGCCCAGAAGCTCCGCCACATCGCCGGCTACCTCCCCGTCAAGCCACGCGCCTCGGGAGGCCCTGGAGAGTCGCCATCGCCGCCGTCTTCATCTCCGGCCGCCGGAGATCGTCCTCGCCACCACGCCGCCGTCCGGCCTCCCCCGAGCCCGCTGAAGACGCCACCGGAACCGCAGTGAGCTCCTGCCCCGTTCCCCTCTCTCCATTTAGCCACCTGCATGCCGTAGCCCCTTTCCTCGCCGTGGCCATAGCTCCTCGCTGCCGTCCATGTCGCCGCTGTCGCCCTGGCCACCGCAGCCCGCAACCTAGCGCGTCACTCTGCTCCTGGTGTCGCCAGGAGGCCGTAGAGCCTCTCCGCTCACTCCCCCAAGCCCTGCAGCACCTAAGCGCACCCGGCCGAACTCCGGCCGCCGCCCCGAGCTCCGCTCCGGCGAGCTCCAGCACCCCCAGGGTCTCCCGCGTGTCCCATTGGATGCGCGCGAGCCTGGGCTCCTCGCAGATGGTCTCCGCGGCCCTTTTGGTCGCCGGAGACGCGGTCCCGAGCCCCTCCGCCGCGTTCGGCCTCGCCGGCGGCTAAACGCCGGTGGGTTTGACCGCTTTGACCTCGCCGGCCTGACAGGTGGACCCTGCCGTCAGGTGATTAGCCTAATCACCAACTAACCTAACCCCTGACGCTGACATGTGGGCCCCAGTGGCCCCTAATCTTTAATTAAGCTAAACTAACCCCCTGTCTAACCCGTGTCACTCACGTGTGGCCCCCACACGTCAGGTTTGCCCTAGTCAGCCGCAGTTGACCTGCTGACGTCATGCTTACTCAATGCTGACGCAATATGATTTCTGGAATTATTTTAATTCAGGAATTCCAGAAAATGATTTAAACTTCAAAAATTCATAGAAATTCAACCGTAGCTCAGATTGAAATAATTTATATATGAAAAATTATCAGAAAAATGCAATCTTTCCATCTGTACTAGTTTGATGCATGACAAACCAACTTATACCTACTGTATAAGTGAAACACTAAAACGGGCATTTATAAAGAGCTTACTTGGAGTTGCATTTGAATCCTTGATTCAAATGGACTTCATCCAAATATAATGCTAGCTGCATTAGCACAATCAGCATCACATCTTCATGCCATGTTCATGCATCATTTTGTTGCATATGCTTGTGTTTTGATTGTCGACACCGTTCCTTCTCGATAGGTCCTACTCCGGAGAGTGTTCTAGAGTACCTGTCTGAGGAGCAGTGCCTTCCTTGTTGATCTACCAGGCAAGAAAACCCCCTTGTTCATTCCGATAAAATCCTACTCTCTCGCTCCTGCTGGACAACAACAATTCATCTGCTACTTTGTGTTGCGGTAGTTGAACCCATTCCTCTGCATGACCTGTCATTGCCACAGTAAATAGTTGAAACCCACTAGCATGTGTAGGAGTTGATTGAGCCATGTTGTGTTCCTACCATGCCAGGTAGCGGTGAGAGGCCATGTAGGAGTACATGGTGGGTTGTTTCACTGGAACCGTCCTTAAGCACTGAGTTCTATGTATGTTGTCCAATGACTCGATACTACCACACATTGGGTTCCGGTAACTCGACCCCTCTCGACTTATTAACCAACTTGGTCTCTGTCCAGGAGTCGCAACTAGTTTCCGGTGTTTGTAGGTAGTGCTATTTTTCTACCAAGTGGCACCCGGCAGGGTGGGCTTGGGGCAGACTAGGCACACGTGGCCTGGTGTACCGAGTGGCACCCGGATGGTGGGCTCGGGAACCCTGCACACATCGTTTGGGACCATGAGCGAAACCCCGGCCGGATCTCCTTGCGGATGGAACCCGAATAGGCGATAAACCTAGGCTAGAGTCTTGTGTGGTTAGTCAGGTCGTGGCCGACACCCTCACCAAGCTTCCGCTCGAAGGTTGCCGAGATACATGACGTGTACATGGCGGTATGTGGCGAGAGCGTGTGTGAAGAAGTACACCCCTGCAGGGTTAACATGATCTATTCGAATAGCCGGGTCCGCAGTTACGGACTTCTTGGATGCTTACATGGTACATAGACAACTTGAAGTGGATACTCTAAAATGCTCAAGACAAGTGTGTGTGCTATGGATGGCCTTCTCGTAAGGAGACGGGGATGAATCCATAATAGTGTATTGTGTGGTGATTAGTGGACTCGTGTACATTGACTCACCTCAGCAGTTTCTCGTAGTCGTAGAACAGGATAGCCACTGAGTCAAAGTTGGCTTGCTGCAACTAAACCCCACATTACCTTCTTGATACAAGTGCATGTATGATAGGATCTGATGTAAGTCTTGTTGAGTACCTTTATACTCATATTGCTTTATTTATGTTTTTGCAGCGGAGACTTCGGTCTTACTAGTGTTCTCGTGGACTTCGACGAGTAGCTTGTACCTCAGCTACGATCTTGATCGGATGTTGTAGATAGTCAGGCTCTCTAGCCTTTTTCATTTGTAGATGTCTATACTCAGACATGTAATGCTTCCGCTTGTTGCTTGTATGCTCTGTATGATGGGTCCTTTGACCCCTGTTTGCAATAAATGTTATGATGGCTCTTTGAGCCTTATCTATATGAGTTGTTGAGTTATGATGTGATGCCATGTTGTACAACACATACTTGCATGTTATGCGTACGTGTAATCTGTATTGCTATGTGTGGGATCTGACTATCTAGTTGTTTATCCTTAGTAGCCTCTCTTACCGGGAAATGTCTCCTAGTGCTTCCACTGAGCCATGGTAGCGTGCTACTGCTCCGGAACACTTAGGCTGGCCGGCATGTGTCCTTCTTTGTTCCTGTGTCTGTCCCTTCAGGGAAATGTCACGCGATGAATACCGGAGTCCTGTTAGCCCACTACAGCCCGGTTCACCGGAGTCCTGTTAGCCCAGTGCTACAGCCTGGATTCAATCGCTGATGACCGACATGTTCGATGCTGGGTCATGGATGCCTGTCCCTGTAAGTTTGTGCCACTTTGGGTTTACGACTAGCCATGTCAGCTCGGGTTCTTTGTCATATGGATGCTAGTGACACTATCATATACGTGTGCCAAAAGGCGCAAACGGTCCCGGGCATGGTAATGCGACACCCGTGGGAATACCGTGCGTGAGGCCACAAAGTGATATGAGGTGTTACATGCTAGGTCGGTGTGGCATAGAATCGGTGTCCTGACAGCTTTGGTATCAGAGCCTGACTGCCTGTAGGATTACCAAGCCAAACTGGTCGAAGTTGAGTCCAGAAATTCTTTAATTATATAAGGGAATTGATTGTGGGTTGGATCGTAAGGCTCTGTTTACTCCTTTACCTCATGGCCTTCTGATCTGAGTCATCCTATCTTTCCTATGGGGTTAAGGAACTAGGCTTTCTCTTCCGTCTATCAGGATCACGTGTTACTACTCCGTAGTCCTATAGGATTGGTTGATCAGAGTCATACCCCAGTTTCGAGTACTTCCGGTGTAGTCTATTTAGTACTATCCCAGAACCTTGAGTGGTGATGTTGAGTTGTTGTACTACTTCATTTTTAGCAGGATGTCCCATTTTGAGCATTTTACTGCCGTTATGCTGCCGGAATTGCCCTAGGAGTTCGAGAGATACTAATTCCCTTGTCTTACATTCTATAGCCTATAGATGATGCTGATTCCGTCCTTGGTTTCGTTTCTCAGGATGTCATCAGCTAAGCGAAGTTCTGTTGCTCGTAGCCAGAACCACGGAGATGGTAGGGATGAGGATCCTCCTGACCCGCCTTCGTTGACAGAGTTCATGTTAGAAATGGAGAGGAACAAGCGTGAGTCTAACCGCTTGTTGGCACGTATCGAGGAGAACACAGCACATCAGTCCAATAAGTCTGCGACCATTTGTCGGTGTACTAGAATAGGGGTACCCTAGTACCCCGAACTTGTGCACGGGCAGTTGCAGCACCGCGCGGCAACGCTTGCCGGGCGAACGCCAAGATCCTCCGTGGTTCCCTTGGAGCCATTCAAGAACAAAGTATGTAAGCTCAGGAGACAAGGCCTCGGCAAGAGGATCTTGCCGGGAAGGCCAACCAAGGCACTCCAAGGAACTTGCCGCGACGCACCACGCGCTCCGGCAAGGCAACAAGGCCCCGGCAAGAGGAGCTTGCCGGGAAGACCAACCAAGGTACCTCGAGGCCCGGTGAGCGACAAGCTTCCGGACCTGACAAGATAACAGCAGCGGCAAGGCGCTTGCCGCGGCAGGCGGCCACTCTGTGCCCACGCTCCAGCGCATCCACCAACGCGTCGCTCTGGGGGCCTCTCCAGCCGCGCGTGGCAGGAGGCTGTGCAGCCAGCGGTGTGCAGTGGCATGCGAAGCTGACAAGATCGCCATCGTGGCGAACGGTGGCCCCCCTAACGGTCCTTTTCTGCACTGTTTGGGCGACTTAGACGGGCATTTAATGCCCTTGTCCCCTGCCGTCAGGGTTAGGTAGGGTGCATTGTACAAGTAACTGTACCAACCACCTCGCCTTTTACATTTGTACCCTTCTCTGCGTTGCCACCTGTCGATGACCCCTTTAGCGTATAAAAGGAGGCCCATGCGCAACGTAGAGGGGGTTCGAGGTTCGCGTGGTTCGACTAGTTCGGAACCCAGAAAAACACTGCGCTCTCTCTCTCTGGAGCAAGAACACAAGATAATCAAACAAGCAACAGTAGGAGTGTTATCTCTCCGGAGAGCTCTGAAGCTGGGTAAACTGCTCGTGTGCTTCGCCTCGATCTGCTCTTCGTGTGATCTCCGCCCCCCGCCGAACCAAAAGGGGCTCGGTCTGCCGGCCCCATAGGTGTTCGTGGATCAGCTTCCCCGACATCTTTGGCGCGCCAGGTAGGGGGCGTCGTGATTGTGTGAACCTGATCCGACGTTCACATGAGCTAGATCTTCATTCCCTTCATCAACATGCCACCGAAGAAGAAGACTTCGGCGGCAGCCGCTCCGTCCACGTCACTTCCGCCACCGTTGGAGCAAACGGGTGGTGGAATGGATGCCGGCGGAAGGATGGACGTCGACGAGGAAGCTTATGATGCTGCCAGGTCCAAGGACAAGGCTGCACAAACCTCGACGACTGTACAAGTTCCGCGCCACTCTCAGGACGCGCAAGACCAACAACGTCATGGCACTCTCAGTGCCATACGCATGATAGGCCAAGACCAAGCTGGTGGATCTCGGGGCGCTCAAGACCAGCATGCACGCCAGCGTGCTGGCACGAGCGGGGCACGGTCGCCTGGACGGGATACTGCTCCTTCTAACATAGTTAGAAGTCCGAGCACATCCCGCTCCTTGCGCCGTCCGCCACTGCCACCCACCACTCCAGCAGAAGCTTTGGCGCGAGCTCAACTGCTCCTAGATTACCCTCCGACATCGGACAAGATCGACGAATGGAGGGCCACCATTCAGAGTCTCATCGGCTACGCCAACGGCGACACTCCACGGCGGCCGAGCGCGTCGCCGCCGCGGCAGGGTTGCCGAGCGCGAGCCGGTGGCGACGAAACGGGTGGAGGTGCAACTACCATGCAATCACCACCCCGGAGGCCAAGATCGCCGACTCGCCGGATCCACCTCGACAGCGACTCCACCGCATCGTCAGATCCACGAGCTCGTCGCGATCAGCGCCAAGTTCTTCATGATCGACAACAAGAAGACGCTCGAACTCGCATCGAGCGCCGAAGAGAAGCGCGACGTCAATCCAACAAGCGCGCTGGGCCCTCTGTTGACATGCATGCGCCAGGGGAACCAGGCAATCTGCCGTACGCGGTAGGTTGCCCTGCGTTCACACGTGAGCTGCGGCAAGTCCAGTGGCCCAGCACGAAGAACTTCAAGCCAGACGTACCGGAGAAGTACGACGGCAAGACGCATCCATCGGAGTTCCTCAGCATCTACACCATTGCGGTGCAGGCTGCCACGGGACGGGATGACAAGTTCCTTGCCAACTACTTCCCGCTGGTACTCAAGCCCAACGTCAGATCCTAGCTCATGCACTTGCCAAACAACTCCATATCCTCTTGGGCTGATCTGTGCCATCAGTTTGTCGGCGCCTTCACATGCGGACACAAGCCTCATGGCCAGGAGAGTGATCTTCATCTGCTCGCCCAGAAGGAAGGAGAGCCCCTGCGCAAGTACATTCAGAGATTCAGCAGTGTGCAGCATAACATCCTAGATGTCCACCCTACCGCGGTGATCAGCGCGTTCCATCAGAACGTGCGAAACCACAGGATGCGGGAGGAAATGGCGATGTGCAAGATCAGGGACGTCAGTGAGTTATATGCACTGGCCGACAAGTGTGCACGTGCTGAGGAAGGGAGGAGACTCCCCGGAGAGAATGTAGGAGCGGGAGGATCTGACAGTGAAGATGCTGCCCCGGCAAGGAAAAACCGGCGGCGGAACAACAGGAAGAGGAAAGGCAACGAGGTGCTAGTTGTTGAGCAGTCCGGCAACGGTGGTGCCGCCAAGAAAGCCAAAGCTGGTGACTCCGGCAAGGAGGTTGCCGCGGAGGTGGCGGTCGCCGACAAGCAGGACGGCACCAACAAGTAGTATTGCAAGATCCACCACACCAAGGGCCATGATCTCCAGAGCTGCAAGAAAGTCGAGCAACTTGTTGAGCAACAGAAAGCTGAATACGAGCGGCGCGACAAGGAGAAGGCCCAGGAGGGTGCTGGGGATCTGGCAAGAAACGTCCCGGCCGAGGAGGACGCCGCGAGAAGGCCAAGCAGTGGCAAGGAGACAGACCTCCTCGCGGCCGCGACAAGGATGAAGATGACGACGACGATGAAGACATGGATTATGAGGAGACTGATGAGCAGGAGTTCCAGAAAGCCACAGAGGTCCTGTGCGTGGACGGTGGTGCTTCTCTGCATACCTCGCACAGTCAGCTCAAGCAGTGGGTGCGGGAAGTTAATGCAGCAGAACCACCCGTTGAGTCAGCAAGCCTCTGAAATGGTCCAGCATGCCTATCACCTTTGATATTGAGGACCACCCTGATCGCATAACTGCGGTCGGGTGCTTGCCGATGTTGGTTTCACCAACAATCCGCAACCTCAAGGTCACTAAGATGCTAGTTGACGGTGGGGCCGGCTTGAACCTGGTCTCCTCCGCGGTGCTCCAGAAACTCCAGATCCCTGACAGCGAGCTCGAAGAGACCGGTACATTTCAAGGAATCAACCCGGGAAGGAGCAAGCCGAAGGGAAAGATCACGTTGCTGGTAACATTTGGCAGCGAGCTGAACTTCAGGACTGAGAGGGTCACGTTTGATGTTGCTGACTTTCCATTACCTTACAACGGAATCCTTGGCCGTCCGGCACTCGCCAAGTTCATGGCAGCCTCTCACTATGCGTACAACGTACTGAAAATGCCAGGCCCGATAAGTGTCATCTCTGTCCCTGGCGACAAGAAGGATACTCTTATCTGTGCCGACAAGATCTACCGGGAAGCAGCAGCCGCAGCAGAATGCAAGACACTTGCCGCTGAAGCTCCCGGGGGGAAGAAGAGGACCAAGTCCGGCAAGAGCTCTGATGCCCACTCCGGCAAGCGCACCTCTTCGGAGTGCTGCGGTACCGTCGAGGACGCACCATCGAGCTCCACCGGCAAGTGTAAGAAGGCAATGGCAGCTCCACCTGAGACCAAGAAGTTGTCCGCCAAGGAGGACGGCACTGGTGGTACCTTCACCATCAGCGCCACTCTTGACCCCAAATAGGAAAGCGCGCTCGTTGCTTTCCTGCGGGCGAATGTCGACGTGTTTGCGTGGCAACCGTCTGATATCCCCGGTGTTCCCAGGAAAGTAATTGAGCACCACCTTGCCGTTTGTCCTCATGCGCGGCCCATCAAGCAGAAAGTCAGGAAACAGGCAGTGGAGCGCCAAGAATTCATCGCAGAAGAAATCAAGAAGTTGGAAGCAGCAGGCCTTGTCAGAGGAGTGCTCCATCCCACGTGGTTGGCCAATCCTGTTGTCATGCGGAAGGCTAACGGGAAATGGAGGCTTTGTATTGATTTCACTGATGTTAATAAAGATTGTCCCAAAGACCCATTTCCCTTGCCGTGCATTGACTAGATTGTTGACTCCACAGCCGGATGTGATTTGCTTTCATTTCTTGATGCATACTCAGGATACCATCAGATCTTCATGGCAGAAGAGGATGAAGAGAAAACCGCATTTATCACCCCGTGTGGCACGTACTGCTTCGTACGGATGCCTTTTGGTTTGAAGAATGCTGGTTCAACATTCGCAAGGGTAGTCCACCACGCTTTTGAGCCGCAGATGCACAGAAATGTGGAAGCCTACATGGATGACATAGTGGTCAAGAGCAAGAACAGGGCGACCCTGATTCAAGATTTAGACGAGACATTTGCAAATCTGCGCAAGATCAACCTCAAGCTTAACCCCGAGAAGTGCGTGTTTGGAGTCCCTTCCGGCAAGCTTCTCGGGTTCTTCATGTCTCAGCAGGGAATTGAAGCCAATCCCGACAAGATCAAGGCCATTGAGCAGATCGAAGCACCAAAGCGCGTCAAGGATGTACGAAGGCTTGCCGGTTGCGTGGCTGCTCTCAGCAGGTTTATCTCTAGATCTGCTGAGCGCGCCCTGCCATTTTTCAAAATTTTGAAAAAGGCAGGTCCCATAAAATGGACTCCGGAGGCGGAGGCTGCGCTGCAGGACTTGAAGAGATACCTGTCCTCCACTCCAACACTTGTCACACCTAAGCCGCAAGAGAAGTTGCTGTTGTATATAGCGGCAACCAATCAAGTGGTTAGTGCTGCGTTAGTGGCGGAGAGGGAGGCAGATGATGAGCAGCAACCACGACAGATGCATCCAGCGACAAGCAGGGGGCTTCGCCGACAAGCTCTGGTCCTGACAGAGATGGATCTGCGCAGGAGCATGATAAGATGCGGAAGAGAATGGTGCAGCGTCCAGTTTACTTTGTCAGTTCCCTTCTACAGGGGGCTAGATCAAGGTACTCTGGTGTGTAGAAGTTGCTTTTCGGCCTCCTCATGGCCTCGAGAAACCTGCGCCATTACTTCCAAGCACATGAGATCACAGTCGTCACTCGCTTTCCGCTAAAGAGGATACTGCAAAATCCAGAAGCGACAGGCAGGATTGTCGAGTGGGCGCTGGAACTGTCAAGCTTTGGCCTCAAATTTGAGAGCACTTCAACTATCCAAAGCAGAGCATTGGCAGAGTTCACAGCAGAATGGACGCCAACACCAGATGAAGAAATTCCAGAGACGAGCATCCCCGTCAAAGAGGCAAGCAAAGAGTGGCTGATGTACTTTGATGGTGCCTTCTCGCTGCAAGGCGCCGGTGTGGGCGTGCTGCTTGTCGCGCCCACCGGAGAGCACCTCAAGTACGTAGTCCAGATGCACTTTCCCAAGGAACAAGCAACCAACAATACTGCGGAGTATGAAGGATTGCTTGCCAGTCTCAGAATCGCAGCAGACCTTGGGATCAAGAAGCTCATTGTCAGGGGTGACTCACAGCTTGTCGTCCGCCAAGTGAACAAGAACTACCAGAGTCCATTGATGGAAGCATATGTTGATGAAGTGAGGAAGCTAGAAGAGCACTTTGATGGCCTACAAATGGAGCATATCCCAAGAGCTCAGAACAACATTGCTGATGGCCTGTCAAAGTGCGCCGCACTAAAGTTACCTGTGGAACCAGGGATCTTTGTGCTCAAGTTGACTCAACCATCCGTAACAACATCATCTGGACAAAGCAAGAAGAGGAAGTTGGTTTCTGGTGACTACTTTCCGGCAGAGCTCCCCGAAGCCGCCGCCAAGAAAGTCCCCAAGATCAACACCAAGGATGCTGAGGGGCAGTCTGCTCCGGCAAGCCTTATGGTTTGTTCCATTGAACCAGACGCTCCCGACAAGTTTTGCTCCGGCAAGCTTGCCGGGGAACATCAAGCTCCGGCAGGGCCGCAAGTCCTTGCCATAGAAGCGGATGTTCCCGCAGCAGCAGATGTGCCTTTAGTCCTTGTTGTCGAGCCACAAGCTCCAGCATGGGCACAACAGATTGTCCATTTCCTTCAGACAGGAGAACTTCCCGAGAAGCAAGAAGAAGCGGAAAAAGTAGCCCGGCAGTCAAGTATGTACCAGTTTGTCGATAGCATTCTGTACAGAAGAAGACTCAACGGTGTGAAATTGAAGTGTATTTGCCGGGAAGATGGACAAAAGCTGTTGGCAGAGATACATGGAGGCATATGTGGCCACGACATTGGCGCAAGAGCACTTGCCGACAAAGCTTTCCGGCAAGGATTCTTTTGGCCGACAGCCCTCCAGGATGCAACTGCACAAGTAACCAAGTGTGAAGCGTGCCAGTTCCACTCCAAACAAATACACCAGCCAGCTCAAGCTCTCTAGACGATCCCTTTATCCTGGCCATTTTCGGTCTGGGGGCTCGATATCCTCAGCCCTTTCCCCCGAGCTGTCGGGGGCCTTGAGTACTTGTACGTCGCAATCGACAAGGTCACAAAGTGGCCGGAAGTGCAGCCAGTGAGGAAGGTAACAGCACAGTCAGCAGTCAAGTTCTTCAGGTCAATTGTTTGTCATTTTGGGATCCCTAACAGGATCATCACCAACAACGGCACGCAATTCACGAGCCGCACCTTCATGCAGTACGTCCAAGACCTTGGCGCCAAGGTCTGCTTCGCTTTTGTTGCTCATCCGAGAAGCAACGGTCAAGCAGAGAGGGCAAATGCTGAAGTGCTGCGCGGGCTCAAGACCAGAACTTTTGACAGGCTGCGCAAGTGCGGAAGAAATTGGATCGAGGAGCTGCCGGTGGTTCTTTGGTCGATCAGAACGACGCCAAATCGAGCCACTGGCCAGACGCCTTTCGCTCTAGTCTATGGAGCAGAGGCAGTTCTCCCCACGGAACTCGTATACGGATCGCCTCGAGTGCTCGCTTACGATGAGCTTGAGCAAGAACAGCGGCGACAAGACGACGCGCTGCTCCTTGAGGAAGATCGTCTTCAGGCTGCTGTACGAGCTGCTCGATACCAGCAAGCTTTGTGCCGCTACCATAGCCGCAAAGTTAAGGCCAGAAGCTTCAAGGAAGGCGACCTTGTTCTTCGGCGCGTTCAGTCCGCCAAGAATTCCAACAAGTTGACGCCGAAGTGGGAAGTCCCTTATCGGGTGAAACGAGTCACAAGGCCCGGCGCTGTCCGCCTTGAGACCGAAGATGGCATTCCGGTGAGCAACTCCTGGAACATAGAACATCTTCGTAAGTCAACCACCTTTTGTACAAGTCTTGCCGCTATTGCATGTAATCCTTTGTACAAAGCCGGGCGCAGATCCCGTGCATAAATAGAACCCCATGTGCTCCGCACAACTTGTCCATTTCATGCATTAGTTTCTTTCTTGCATGTGTTATCTGACACTTTGTGCAGCACCTACATCCGGTAAGCAATAACGAGCCGAAGGGCTCCATATCATTATTTTCTCTCCTTTCTTCTTTTCAACAAAGGAAAAGAAGGCCCCCTCACACACAAGTTTGCCGGGGGGGAAGGAGAAGATCGTGGTATGGACCAGGCGTCGTTGAAGCAAAGTTTTGCCTTGCCGGGAAGCAAACGACAGAAAAGCTAAGTTGCCAAAGTTTGAGCAATCCGTTTTTTAATTTTTGAGTTATCTTCCTCGAACGACCCTGCTTTGGATGGAAAACCTGTGCGCGGAGGAACCAACTCGTGGCTAGTTGCGCCCTTACTTTGTTTCGAGTCCGCTCAACAACTTAAGTGTGATGCATCTAGTCGCGACAAGGTTTCTTGTCGGAAGTAGCGCCGCCAGCAGGCTGCTGACATTCGGCACTCAGCGCTCGCGGCTCGGGTGCCTGCGCCGACAAGTTCCCTAGAAGCGTAGGGTAAAAACATACAAAGGAAGGAATCTAGTAGAGGAAATAACATAACAATTGATAACAGAGATAAGGTTATATTACAAGATAACTTGTCGCAGCTCTAACAGACTATTTTCATAACATGATTAGCAGTGACAAGGGAAAAGAAGGAATGGGCGGCCTAGTCTACGCGATCGCCCTCAACCCTCTTGATCTCGCTCACCTTGTCCACAATGGGTGCGACAAGGGCCTTGAGTGCGTCCTGATCGGCGTCTAGCGGCAAGGACTTGAGGACGTTGGTGAAGCTGAGGCCTGGATTGCGGAAGGCCACCTTCATCAACACCTTCTGGAGAACCCCGGCGCAGATTTTGCGTGACTCGTTGGCCAGCTGCTTTGGGATCCTCTCCCGGAGCTGCTGGAGTGTCGTCGCCACGCCCTTGAAGAACAGGCTGAGCTTGGCGCTTGGTTGAAGAATCTCGTCGGAGGGATACCCAAAGTCCTCCATCCCCAGCTGCGCCAGCTCCTCGTCGATGACTGCGGCAATATTCACCAGACCCTCGGTCCAGTGCTCCACAGTATCTCTGAATGAGTTCTGGGTAACTGCGATGCTCTCCAGCAGCGCCTTGTCAGCCTTGACCTTCTCCGACAAGGTCTTCTCCCGCTCCTTGGCGGCCTCCAGCATCCGCGTCAGCGTGGCCAGCTTCAACTCCAGGTCTGCATTGGAATCCTTGGCGGCGCTGAGCTCCTTGCCCCAATCAGCGAGAAGACCTTGCAGCTCACCGTGGGCGGCAGCATCCTTCTCACGCTCACTCTTGAGCGCGGCAAGCTCCTCGCCGCTCTTCCCGATGTTGGCCTCCAGCTGCGCCACCTTCTCCTCCAGTTCTTTCTTGGGGGCCTCTGCGGTTGCGGAAGCGTCCTTTGCTTCCTTGAGCGCCCCGCCAAGTGCTTGCTCGCGCTCGGCGAGCTCCTCCTCGTAGCTGTCGAGGTTGGCCTTCCGCTGCACCAATTCGCCTTCTCGCACGGACTGCTTCTCGGCGGCCAGCCTTTGTTCCTCCTCAGCTTCGCCCTTCTCAAGAAGGAAGGCCGTGCGCTCCTCGGCGAGTCGCTCCCGCTCCTGTGCCAGGAACCGGAGAGCTTCTTGATTGTGGCCCCGGAGCTCCTCCGTGCGCTTCTCCATATCAATTCCCGCCTTCGCGACAAGCTCTTCCCGAGAAACCAGCTTGGCTTGCCGTGCGCGGTAGAGTGACAACAGCTTCCGCAGCAGCTGCTCCTCCTCAGGCTCGCCACTTCTGCTGCTGGGCGCGTCGAACAACGACAGTCCAGCGGAGGCGAGCACCTCCTCATCAAAAGTTTCCCCCTCGACCGGTGCCCTGGAGCTCGACGCCCAGGGTAGCTTAATGAAGATATCGTCGCCGGCCTTCAAGTAGGCGCCAGGCTGGGGCTCCTCGGAGCCCGGCTCCGCAACAGCGGCAGAGGGATCGGCGGTCGGTGCAACGCCTGGCGCTCCTGCGGCCTCAGGGTCGTCAGTGCGATCGCCCGACCCCTCGCCGGTTTCTGCGGCGGCAGCCTTGGCGGCCTCCTCGCCGGCGGTCTCATCAGCACCGGCCCCTTCTTCGTTGACGGCGGCGTCGTCAGTGCTGCCATGCGCGCCTTCCTCACCGGCGCCCTCTGTCTCCATTGGCTCAGCAGCAGATGGGTCTGAAGAACGAAGAAGGGAGAAAAATCAATCAAAAATCCAAGAGAAGAAAATCAGAAGAAGAAAAACCCAAGGAAAAGTTTTTGGACAAGTGAATTACCTGTGCCAAGATCTTCAGTTGCGGTCTCGGCCGCCGCAGGGTCGACGGTGCTACCCCTTGCCGGAGAGTTCTCCCTTGCCGGAGAGCGCTCCCTTGCCGGGGACTCCCCCTTGGCGGCATAGTCGAAGCAGATGGCACTTCGGGACCAGCTTCCGGGCGCTCCTGATATGGCTGCTCTACTCTTACACAAATCAACAAGCAAGATATCAACAAAGGAAAAAGACTCATGCGCGCCTGACAGCAGAAAGCCAACTATGAACTTACGCTGGGTGCTGCGCTGGGGGCTGCTTTGAGGAGTGGTTGCCGGGTCCGTCAAGGTGGTCTCGGACCCACCCCCTGCTGACACGGTGGGGTCATCTTCGATGACAATCACCGCAGCCTTGGCCCTCTTCGCCGCTCTCTGGGCCAGCGTCCTGAAAAGGAAGGAGTTCAGATTGAAGCAAGTCAGATACAAGATAAAAACAGCAAGATTGAAGAACTACAAGAGCACCAAAGAAACTTACTCTTCTTCCTCCTCGTCGGAGCTGAGCGCGGAAAGATCGAAGTCTGGCTCCCCTCCAGTGCGGCAAGGCAGAGGAGTAGGATCCCTTGCCCGCTTGGCGGGGGCGGTGGCGGTGGCCCGGGAAGATCCCGCTCCAGTTGCGCTGCTGCGTGAGGCGCTCCCGCGGCAACATTGCTTGCCGCGGTAGAGCGTGTCGCATCGCTCGGTGGTTGTTGACCCAGCTGCCGCCCCGCTACGTCCACGGCCCTGCGAAGACGCCTTCTTGGCGGGGCCGGGGGCTCCGCCTGCGGCAAGTTTTCTGAAGGCTCGGGCTCTTCCTCGCCGGCAGGCTCTTCCTCGCCAATGAACTCCGCGCGCTCGGCGAGGTTTGCCGCCTCCGCCTCCTCCACAGTGAACCCGAACGCGCCCGCGGCAGCTGCGGCCGCAACCTCTTCCGCCCTAGTGGCGATGCGCTGCAGCTCCTCGTCGGTGGTGTCACGAGTGAGGCTCTTCTGCTCGTCAGCATGGACCGGCACTTCCTCCAAGTTGTCGAAGAACGCTTGCACGACGTCATCCGCGGGCTCTTGCCAAGTTGGAACGATTTCGTGTGAATCGCACAACGGCATCATGGCGCGGATCCGGTCAAGCGAAGAATTATTGCACAATGGAACGACGCCCCTCGGCAGCGTGAATGGGTGGTGGGGATCGCGTTTGAACAACTCCAGGAGCATTGCATCCAGCTCCAAGACGGTGAAGTTGTAGTTGAGGCCCGGCCGCAGCCTCATGATGTCCGCCGAGTTCTTGAATTCCCAGGCGGGCCTCCCCCTCTCCTGCAGGGGGGCGATGCGGCGGCGGAGGAAATCTGCGCCTACAACGCCTACAGTGAGCCCGGCAAGCCTGAGGCGAAGGATCCTAGTAATGGCGATCTTCAGCCTCTCGTCTTCCGGGGCCACGTTGCTCCAGTCATTGCCGCGCACTATTGGAGCTTGGCGCACGGCGGTGAAGGGCTGCGGATTCTCCTCGACGATCCAGCACCACTCCGCTCTCCACTCCTCCCACTTGCTGTGGAGCTCACCCTCCAAGTACGCCTCCTTCTTGCCGACTCTCGAGATCCAGGGGATCCCTCCGGCAAGCGGCTCTCCTCTCTCTACCCGAGGCATGAAGAAGTGGCGGAAAAGGGCAATATTGGGGTGGACTCCGACAAATTTTTCGCACAAATGTGCAAAAACTACCATGGTCAGAACGGCGTTGGGGGTGAAATCAAGGAGGCGGAGGCCGTAGGTGTTCATGATATCGCAAAAGAACTCCGAGAAGGGCGGGCAGAGCCCACAATAGAAGAACAACGCGAAGAATGGGTACCCGTTTGGAGCCAGTTCCGAAGCAGCGGTCGGGAGTACCCTCGTGCGCGGATGCGCCCGCGTCTCCATCGCCCAAAAGAGGTAGAAGTACTCCCTCAGCTCCTTCGCACCGAGCTGGGGGGAGAAGATCGCCCGCTCCTTCCGCAGCGCCGCGAGCCGCTGCGCTTCGGCCGACTTCACGCCCTTTCCCTTGTCGGCTTTTGGAGCCATGGCGGAGGTGGTGGGGGAGGTCGACGGCGTTGGTGATGCTGGTGGCAATGGGGGGCGGAGCGCTGCTCTCTCGGCTTCGAGAAGAAGGGGGGGGGACGGCGGAGGTTCGTGAAGATGGAGTAGTAGCAACAAGCGAGGGGGAACGAACTTCCCCTGTTTCCTCTGCTTATAAAGAGGGACAGGGTGGACTTTTCGCCCTTCCGAATAAAGAACCACCCACGATCTCTCCCACGACGCCGCATTCGACGCGTGCCGTTAGGGGAGAGCGCGGTGGATACGGAGCGAGATTCGGCGTGGCCCAGTACGCGTGTGCCCGTGCCCTATCTTGGGCCTGGCCCAACAGCGCTCGGCACCGTGTCTAGCCCAGGCCCGGGGGCTCCTGTCGGTGTACTAGAATAGGGGTACCCTAGTACCCCAAACTTGTGCACGGGCAGTTGCAGCACCGCGCGGCAAGGCTTGCCGGGCGAACGCCAAGATCCTCCGTGGTTCCCTTGGAGCCATTCAAGAACAAAGTATTTAAGCTCAGGAGACAAGGCCCCGGCAAGAGGAGCTTGCCGGGAAGGTCAACCAAGGCACTCCAAGGAACTTGCCGCGACGCGCCACGCGCTCCGGCAAGGCAACAAGGCCCCGGCAAGAGGAGCTTGCCGGGAAGACCAACCAAGGTACCTCGAGGCCCGGTGAGCGACAAGCTTCCGGACCCGACAAGATAACAGCAGCGGCAAGTCGCTTGCCGCGGCAGGCGGCCACTCTGTGCCCACGCTCCAGCGCATCCACCAACGCGTCGCTCTGGGGGCCTCTCCAGGCGCGCGTGGCAGGAGGCTGTGCAGCCAGCGGTGCGCAGTGGCATGCGAAGCTGACAAGATCGCCATCGTAGCGAACGGTGGCGCCCCTAACGGTCCTTTTCTGCACTGTTTGGGCGACTTAGACGGGCATTTAATGCCCTTGTCCCCTGCCGTCAGGGTTAGGTAGGGTGCACTGTATAAGTAACTGTACCAACCACCTCGCCTTTTACATTTGTACCCTTCTCTGCGTTGCCACCTGTCGGTGACCCCTTTAGCGTATAAAAGGAGGCCCATGCGCAACGTAGAGGGGGTTCGAGGTTCGCGTGGTTCGAATAGTTCGGAACCCAGAAAAACACTGCGCTCTCTCTCTCTGGAGCAAGAACACAAGATAATCAAACAAGCAGCAGTAGGAGTGTTATCTCTCCGGAGAGCTCCGAAGCTGGGTAAACTGCTCGTGTGCTTCGCCTTGATCTGCTCTTCGTGTGATCTCCGCCCCCCGCCGAACCGAAATGGGCTCGGTCCGCCGGCCCCATAGGTGTTCGTGGATCAGCTTCCCCGACACCATTCATGACTTCATTCGCTTGCACCCACCCACCTTTCATCATTCTATTGAGCCACTCGATGCAGATGACTGGCTTCGTATCATCACTCATAAGCTGCGTTCCGCAAACGTATCTGAAGATGACAAGGTCACCTATGCCACATACCACCTGGAAGGTCCTGCTAGTCTTTGGTGGCAGAACTATGAGGCTATGCTTCCAGCTGGCCAAATTCCTACCTGGAGGGATTTCATTGAGGCTTTTCGCGAGCATCACATTCCTGAAGCCCTCATCGATCGCAAGAGAGAAGAGTTCTATAGTTTCATCCAGGGTAAGATGGCTGTTGATGCCTACAGTAGAGAGTTTGAGAACCTCGCCCGCTATGCTTCAGAAGAGGTGTCCATGGACGCCAAGAAGCAGGCTAGGTTCCGGAAGGGTCTCGACCCCAAGTTGCGTCGTGATCTCCACTTGCATCATTGTGATACATTCCAAGCTCTGGTGAACAAGGCCATTAATGCAGAGACAGCTCAGCTCACTTACGAGGAGTCTCGTAAGCACACCCGTGATTTGGGATCTTTCTCCGGTTCTAGTTCTCAGAAGCGCCGGATTTGGGTTCCAAACTCCGCTCTTCCACCCAGATATACACCGAGGCCATCTTTTGTGGCACCTCATCCAGTTCAGCAGTATGTTCCACCCAGGCCTACTGGTAGACCGCTTGTTAGTGCGGGTCCACGTCCAACCTCATGGACTTGCTTCACATGCGAGAAGCCAGGACACTATGCACGTGACTGCTCTCAGACTAGTTATGCTCCACCCCAGCCCGAGAAGACCATTGGTTGTGTTAAGCTACCATGCAAGACGATCAGTGCCAAGCCAGCCCCCACTGAACGTGGACGTGTGCATCACGTCTCAGCTAAAGACGCTCATGATGATTCGGATGTTATTCTTGGTACACTCCTTGTCAATTGTGACCCAACATCGGTTCTATTCGATACTGGAGCATCTCATTCTTTCATTTCTGAAGGCTATGCTCGTTTGCACGACATGTCATTTTGTGATATGCCAACTCCGCTTGAAATCCCAACCCCAGGGTCTAGATGGCAAACCACCAGAATCAGCTATGGTAATTAAATCCTTGTTGATAGACTTGTATTTCTTGCATCACTTGTAGCCCTCAAGTCCTCAGATATTAACATCATCTTGGGTATGGACTGGATGATAGCTCATCATGCCAAGATTGATTGTTACACCAGGTCTGTTCAGCTTACACACCCATCTGGCAAGATAGTCACTGTCTCCACCAGAGTTGCAAAACGTCAGCTCTATTCTCTTAATGCCAGCCCTCTTCCAGACCTTGAAGATATCCCGGTAGTCCGTGACTTTCCGGATGTCTTTCCAGAGGAACTGCCAGGCATTCCACCTGACAGAGATGTAGAGTTCGTCATAGATCTTATCCCAGGAACAACTCCAATCTCTAGGAGACCTTACAAGATGGCAACCTTAGAACTAGCCGAGCTTAAGAAACAACTTGATGAGTCCTTGCAAAAGGGTTTCATCCGTCCTAGTTCTTCTCCTTGGGCTTGCCCCGTCCTCTTTGTCAAGAAGAAGGATGGTACGGACCGGATGGTTGTAGATTATCGTCCCATTAATTTGGTCACGATAAAGAACAAGTATCCGCTCCCCAGGATCAACGACCTGTATGATCAGCTCGCTGGATCCTCAGTCTTCTCCAAGATGGATCTGAGGTTAGGCTACCACCAAATCAAGATCAGAAATGGGGATCCCAAGACAGGCTTTGTCACTCGTTATGGCCAGTACGAGTACACCGTCATGTCTTTCGGTGTAACCAACGCCCCAGCCACTTTCTCCCGCTTGATGAACTCGATCTTCATGGAGTACTTAGATAAGTTCGTCGTGGTTTACCTCGATGATATTCTTATTTACTCGAAGAACGAGGAAGAGCTTGTCGAACATCTTAGACTTGTGTTAGAAAAACTCAGAGAGCACCGCCTTTATGCCAAGTTCTCCAAGTGTGAATTTTGGTTGCCAGAAGTGACCTACCTAGGCCACGTAATCTCTGGTAAGGGCATTGCTGTCAATACCGAGAGAGTTAAGGCCGTTCTCAATTGGACTCCACCTGAAACCGTTAAACAAGTTAGGAGTTTCCTTGGTCTAGCCAGTTATTGTCGCCGCTTTGTTGAAAACTTCTCCAAAGTAGCTAAACCTCTCACGGAACTTCTCAAGAAAGATAAAAAGTTTGAGTGGTCCCCATAGTGTGAGTACAGTTTTCAGGAACTGAAAAGACGCCTGACTTCTGCTCCCATACTTGTGCCACCGGATTTCACAAAGGACTTTGTTTTCTACTGCGACGCCTCACGACAGGGACTAGGTTGCATTCTTATGCAGGATCGTCATGTGATTGCCTGGGCATCTCGACAGTTGCATCCACATGAGGAGAATTATCCTATACATGATCAAGAGCTTGCAGCCGTAGTCTATGCAGTCAAGACCTGGCGACATTACCTCCTTGGTAAACGTTGCGAGATCTACACCGATCACCAGAGTCTCAAGTATATCTTCACCCAACCGGATCTGAACCTTAGGCAAAGACATTGGTTGGGAGTGATCTCAAACTATGATCTAGGGATTACTTACACCCCAGGCAAAGCCAATGTCATGGCTGATGCACTAAGCCGTAAATCCTATTGCAACAATCTCATGTTGCAGCAAGGTCAACCACTTCTCCATGAGCAATTCTGTAAGCTTAATCGTCACATTGCTCCTCACGGATTCCTTTCCACCTTGGTGGCGAAACCTACTATTGTGGATCGTATCATAGAAGCCCAGAAGCATGATACAGGAATCTCCCGAATCAAGAAAAATATCTCCAAGGGAGTAGCTGGTTGTTTCTCTATAGATGAACGAGGTGTTGTTTACTTTGGGAACCGCTTGGTGGTTCCCAAGAGTCAGCAGATGCAACAACTGATTCTTAAGGAGGCGCATGAATCTCCTCTCACGATTCATCCCGGTAGTACTAAGATGTATCAGGACCTACGCCAGAGGTTCTGGTGGACTAGGATGAAGAGAGAAATTGCTCAGTTTACTGCTAACTGTGACGTTTGTCATCGCGTTAAGGCAGAGCATCAGAGACCTGCTGGCACCCTTCAGCCTTTAGCTATTCCAGAATGGAAATGGGATAAAGTTGGTATGGACTTCATCACCGGCTTTCCCAGGACCAAGAAAGGGAATAATGCTATCTTCGTAGTCATTCATCGTCTCTCCAAAGTGGCGCACTTCCTACCTGTTCGAGAGAGTATCACTGCTAGTCAGCTCGCTGACTTATACATTTCTCGAATAGTGTCACTTCATGGTGTTCCACTAGAGATCAATTCAGACCGTGGTAGTCTTTTCACTTCTCATTTCTGGGAGAGTTTTCAAACTGCCATGGGAACCCATCTTTCCTTCGGTACCGCTTTCCACCCTCAATCAAGTGGTCAGCTGGAACGGGTCAATCAAATTCTCGAAGACATGCTTAGAGCTTGCGTTATCTCATTCAGTATGGATTGGGAGAAATGTCTTCCTTTCACCGAGTTTGCCTATAACAATAGCTATCAATCCAGTCTCAAGAAAGCTCCTTTTGAGGTTCTCTATGGACGAAGATGTCGAACACCTTTGAACTGGTCATAAACCGGTGAAAGACAATTCTTTGGATCGGACATGATCCAGGAGGCAGAAGAGCAAGTTCGCATCATTCATGAGAATTTGAAAACAGCCCAGTCTCGTCAGAAGAGTCAGTATGACCACCATCATAAGGATATGACTTATGAAATTGGCGACCAAGCTTACCTTCGGGTCACTCCTTTGAAGGGTACCCATCGTTTTGGTATCAAGGGCAAGTTGGCTCCTCGTTATATTGGTCCTTTTCGCATTCTCGCTAAACGAGGAGAGGTTGCCTACCAGTTGGAACTACCCCCACATCTTTCTAGAGTGCATGATGTCTTCCACGTCTCTCAACTCAGACGTTGCTTCTCGGTTCGCATTCTTGATCAAGCAGAGCGTGTTACCCGATGTCAGAACATCAAGTTTCTCAAGGTTCAGTGGTCTCATCATTCCGAGAGAGAAGCTACTTGGGAGCGAGAAGACCGTCTTCGACTGGAGTACCCTACTTTCTTTCCGTCGACCCCTGAATCTCGGGACGAGATTCTTTCAAGTGGGGGCGAGTTGTCACATCCCTAGTTCTGGTATGACCTAGGCTAGCTAGTCATGTGTGCATCATGTTTAAATTCCATTTAAATTTGAAATGGGGATTTGTGAAACCCTCAGAATCATCTCTGGAAATGACCCAGATAAAAATTGCTCCAAAAAGGTCCAAGAAAATGCTCATGTTGCTCTCTGAAAATATTGGACAGAGATAAAAATCAAACCAATATTTTTAAGAGCCCATAAGTATTTATTTTGGGCATTTGGAATTAATGCATAACTATTTGCATTGGATATATATTTGTTATATATATAATATATGTCCAAAAATTATGCCATTTGCTGAGCAGCTCTGGAATAATACCACTAGTTCCTACAAAAATTGGCATAAGTAAATAAAATGATTTAGTATTTTTATTAAATCAAAACAAATGTCAGAAAATAGAAAAGAAAAATAAAAGGAAGAAGAGACTTACCTGGCGCTTACCTCCCTATGCAGCCCGTTCCTGTGCGGCCTGGCCGGCCCAGTTGGCCAGCCCAGCCCGCCTCCTCCTCTGTCGTCTTCCTCCCCCTCGCCCAAGCAGCTGCGTGCCCGCGCCACAGCCAGCCGCGGCCACGCGCCCGGCCACCTCCTGCTTCCTTCTCATCGCTTTGGATGACCCGCGCGACGCCACGCACGCCCCGCACCTCTCTCACTCTCTCTCGTTCCCCCTCTTCCTTTGGCTCCCTCTCCCTCTCTTCACCGAGCGCACCGGAGAGCGCCGCTGCTCGCCGCCGTGGCCACCAGCCACCCCTTGCCCTGCCGCTGCGCCCAGAAGCTCCGCCACATCGCCGACTACCTCCCCGTCAAGCCACGCGCCTCGGGAGGCCCTGGAGAGTCGCCATCGCCGCCGTCTTCATCTCCGGCCGCCGGAGATCATCCTCGCCGCCACGCCGCCGTCCGGCCTCCCCCGAGCCAGCGGAAGACGCCACCGGAACTGCAGTGAGCTCCTGCCCCGTTCCCCTCTCTCCATTTAGCCGCCTGCACGCCGTAGCCCCTTTCCTCGCTGTGGCCGTAGCTCCTCGTCGCCGTCCATGTCGCTGCCGTCGCCCTGGCCACCGCAGCCCGCAACCTAGCGCGTCACCGTGCTCCTGGTGACGCCACGAGGCCGTAGAGCCTCTCCGCTCCCTCCCTCGTGCCCTGCAGCACCTGCGCGCACCCGGCCGAGCTCCGGCCGCCGCCCTGAGCTCCGCTTCGGCGAGCTCCAGCACCCCCACGGTCTCCCGCGTGTCCCATTGGATGCGCGCGAGCCTGGGCTCCTCGCAGATGGTCTCCGCGGCCCTTTTTGTCGCCGGAGACGCGGTCCCGAGCCCCTCCGCCGCGTTCGGCCTCGCCGGCGGCTAAACGCTAGCGGGTTTGACCGCTTTGACCTCGCCGGCCTGACAGGTGGACCCCGCCGTCAGGTGATTAGCCTAATCACCAACTAACCTAACCCCTGACGCTGACATGTGGGCCCCAGTGCCCCCTAATCTTTAATTAAGCTAAACTAACCCCCGTGTCTAACCCGTGTCACTGACCTGTGGCCCCCACACGTCAGGTTTGACCCTAGTCAGCCGCAGTTGACCTGCTGACGTCATGCTTACTCAATGCTGACGCAATATGATTTCTGGAATTATTTTAATTCAGGAATTCCAGAAAATGATTTAAACTTCAAAAATTCATAGAAATTCAACCGTAGCTTAGATTGAAATAATTTATATATGAAAAATTATCAGAAAAATGCAATCTTTCCATCTGTACTAGTTTCATGCATGACAAACCAACTTATACCTACTGTATAAGTGAAACACTAAAAAGGGCATTTATAAAGAGCTTACTTGGAGTTGCATTTGAATCCTTGATTCAAATGGACTTCATCCAAATATAATGCTAGCTGCATTAGCACAATCAGCATCACATCTTCATGCCATGTTCATGCATCATTTTGTTGCATATGCTTGTATTTTGATTGTCGACACCGTTCCTTCTTGATAGGTCCTGCTCCGGAGAGTGTTCCAGAGTACCTGTCTGAGGAGCAGTGCCTTCCTTGTTGATCTACCAGGCAAGAAAACCCCCTTGTTCATTCCAATAAAATCCCACTCTCTCGCTCCTGCTCCCAGTTATTGCATTAGGACAACAACGATTCATCTGCTACTTTGTGCTGCGGTAGTTGAACCCATTCCTCTGCATGACCTGTCATTGCCACAGTAAATAGTTGAAACCCACTAGCATGTGTAGGAGTTGATTGAGCCATGTTGTGTTCCTACCATGCCATGCCTACTATTGCTTAGAGTTGTGTCAGGTCTGATTCATTGGGAATGAATTGGAGTGCAGTTCTATGTTCTGATGCTGAGAGTGAAGTGTGCGAACACGATTTGGTAAAGGTAGCGGTGAGAGGCCATGTAGGAGTACATGGTGTGTTGTCTCACTGGAACCGTCCTTAAGCACTGAGTTCTATGTATGTTGTCCAATGACTCGATACTACCACACATTGGGTTCCGGTAACTCGACCCCTCTCGACTTATTAACCAACTTGGTCTCTGTCCAGGAGTCGCAACTAGTTTCTAGTGTTTGTAGGGAGTGCTATTTTTCTACCAAGTGGCACCCGGCGGGGTGGGCTTGGGGCAGACTAGGCACACATGGCCTGGTGTACCGAGTGGCACCCGGATGGTGGGCTCGAGAACCCTGCACACATCGTTTGGGGTCGTGAGCGAAACCCCGGCCGGATCTCCTTGCGGATGGAGCCCGAATAGGCGATAAACCTGGGCTAGAGTCTTGTGTGGTTAGTCAGGTCGTGGCCGACACCCTCGCCAGGCTTCCGCTTGAAGGTTGCCGAGATACATGACGTGTACATGGCGGTAAGTGGCGAGAGCATGTGTGAAGAAGTACACCCCTGCAGGGTTAACATGATCTATTCGAATAGCCGGGTCCGCGGTTATGGACTTCTTGGATTCTTACATGGTACATAGACAACTTGAAGTGGATACCCTAAAATGCTCAAGACAAGTGTGAGTGCTATGGATGGCCTTCTCGTAGGGAGACGGGGATGAATCCATAGTAGTGTATTGTGTGGTGATTAGTGGACTCGTGTACGTTGACTCACCTCAGCAGTTTCACGTAGTCGTAGAACAGGATAGCCACTGAGTCAAAGTTGGCTTGCTGCAACTAAACCCCACATTACCTTCTTGATACAAGTGCATGTATGATAGGATCTGATGTAAGTCTTGCTGAGTACCTTTGTACTCATATTGCTTTATTTATGTTTTTGTAGCGGAGACTTCGGTCTTACTAGTGTTCTCGTGGACTTCGACGAGTAGCTTGTACCTCAGCTACGATCTTGATCGGATGTTGTAGATAGTCAGGCTCTCTAGCCTTTTTCATTTGTAGATGTCTGTACTCAGACATGTAATGCTTCCGCTTGTTGCTTGTATGCTCTGTATGATGGGTCCTTTGACCCCTGTTTGCAATAAATGCTATGATGGCTCTTTGAGCCTTATCTATATGAGTTGTTGAGTTATGCTGTGATGCCATGTTGTACAACACATACTTGCATGTTATGCGTACGTGTAATGTGTATTGCTATGTGTGGGATCTGACTATCTAGTTGTTTATCCTTAGTAGCCTCTCTTACCGGGAAATGTCTCCTAGTGCTTCCACTGAGCCATGGTAGCGTGCTACTGCTCCGGAACACTTAGGCTGGCCGGCATGTGTCCTTCTTCGTTCCTGTGTCTGTCCCTTTGGGGAAATGTCACGCGATGAATACCGGAGTCCTGTTAGCCCGCTACAGCCTGGTTCACCGGAGTCCTGTTAGCCCAGTGCTACAGCATGTATTCACTCGCTGATGACCGACACGTTCGATGCGGGGTCATGGATGCCTGTCCCTGTAAGTTTGTGCCACTTTGGGTTTACGACTAGCCATGTCAGCCCAGGTTCTTTGTCATATGGATGCTAGCGACACTATCATATACGTGTGCCAAAAGGCGCAAATGGTCCCGGGCATGGTAAGGCGACACCCGTGGGAATACCGTGCGTGAGGCCGCAAAGTGATATGAGGTGTTACATGCTAGGTCGGTGTGGCATTGAGTCGGGGTCCTGACAGCGTTGGTATCAGAGCCTGACTGCCTGTAGGTTTACCAAGCCATACTGGTCGAAGTTGAGTCTAGAAATTCTTTAGCTATGTAAGGGAATTGATTGTGGGATGGAACGTAAGGCTCTTTTACTCCTTTACCTCATGGCCTTCTGATCTGAGTCGTCCTATCTTTCCTACGGGGTTAAGGAACTAGGCTTCTCTTCCGTCTATCAGGATCACGTGTTACTACTCCGTAGTTCCATAGGACTGGCTGATTAGAGTCATACCCCAGTTTTGAGTATTTCTGGTGTAGTCTGTTTAGTATGATCTCAGAACCTTGAGTAATGATGATGAGTATGTTACCGTCCCATTTTTTTTGTAGGATGTCTCATTCTGAGCATTTTACTGTCGTTATGCTGCCGGAATTTCCCTAGGAATTCGAGTGATACTAATCCCTTGTCCTACATTCTACAGTCTATAGTTGATGCTGATTCCGTCCCTGGTTTTCGTTTCTCAGGATGTCATCAAGTTCTATTGTTCGTAGCCGGAACCATGAGGATGGTAGGGATGAGGATCCTCCCGACCAGCCTTCGTTGACAGAGTTCATGCTAGAGATGGAGAGGAACAAGCATGAGTCTAACCGTTTGTTGGCACGTATCGAGGAGAACACCGCACATCAGTTCAAAGGGTCTGCTACCATTCATGATTTCATCCGCTTGCACCCACCCACCTTTCATCATTCCATTGAGCCACTCGATGCAGATGACTGGCTCCGTAGCATCATTCATAAGCTGCGTTCCGCGAGCATAGCTGAAGATGACAAGGTCACCTATGCCACATACCACCTGGAAGGTCCTGCTAGTCTTTGGTGGCAGAACTATGAGACTATGCTTCCAGCTGGCCAGATTCCTACCTGGAGAGATTTCACTGAGGCTTTTCGCGAGCATCACATTCCTGAGGCCCTCCTTGATCGCAAGAGAGAAGAGTTCTGTAGTCTCACCCAAAATAAGATGGCAGTTGATGCTTACAGCCGAGAGTTTGAGAACCTCGCTCGCTATGCCACAGAAGAAGTGTGCACGGACGCCAAGAAGCAGGCTAGGTTCCGAAAGGGTCTCAACCCCAAGTTGCGTCGTGATCTCCACCTGGATCATTGTGATACATTCCAAGCCCTTGTGAACAAGGCCATCAATGCAGAGACAGCTCAACTCACTTACGAGGAGTCTCGTAAGCACACCCGTGATTTGGGATCTCTCTCTGGCTCTAGTTCCCAGAGGCACCGGATTTGGGTTCCAAACTCCGCTCTTCCTCCCGGATATGCACCGAGGCCATCCTATGTGGTGCCTTCCCCAGCCCAGTCGTATGTTCCACCCGGGCCTACTGGTAGACCGCTTGTTAGTGCGGGTCCCCGTCCAACCTCAGGGACTTGCTTCACATGCGGGAAGCCAGGACACTATGCACGTGATTGCTCTCAAACTAGTTATGCTCCACCTCAGCCCGAGAAGACTGTTGGCTGTGTTAAGCCATCATGCAAGATGATCAGTGTCAAGTCAGCCCCCACTGAACGTGGACGTGTGCATCACGTCTCAACTAAAGACGCTCATGATGATCCGGATGTTGTTCTTGGTACCCTCCTTGTCAATTGTCACCCAGCATCGGTTCTATTCGATACTGGAGCATCTCACTCCTTCATTTCTGAAGGCTATGCTCGTTTGCACGACATGTCATTTTGTGATATGCCAACTCCGCTTGAAATCCAAACCCCAGGGTCTAGATGGCAGACCACCAGAATCAGCCATGGTAATGAAATCCTTGTTGATAGACTTGTATTCCTTGCATCACTTGTAGCCCTCAAGTCCTCAGATATTAACATCATCTTGGGTATGGACTGGATGACAGCTCATCATGCCAAGATTGATTGCTACACAAGATCTGTTCAGCTTACACACCCATCTGGCAAGTTAGTCACTGTCTCCACTAGAGTTGCAAAGCGTCAGCTCTATTCTCTTAATGCCAGCCCTCTTCCAGACCTTGAAGATATCCCGGTAGTCCGTGACTTTCCGGATGTCTTTCCAGAGGAACTGCCAGGTGTTCCACCTGACAGAGATGTAGAGTTCGTCATAGATCTTATCCCAGGAACAGCTCCAATCTCCCGGAGACCTTACAAGATGGCACCCCTAGAACTAGCCGAGCTTAAGAAACAACTCGATGAGTCCTTGCAAAAGGGTTTCATCCGTCCTAGTTCTTCTCCTTGGGCTTGCCCCGTCCTCTTCGTCAAGAAGAAAGACGGTACGGACCGGATGGTTGTAGATTATCGTCCCGTTAATTTGGTCACAATAAAGAACAAGTATCCGCTCCCCAGGATCAACGACCTGTATGATCAGCTCGCTGGATCCTCAGTCTTCTCCAAGATGGATTTGAGGTTAGGATACCACCAAATCAAAATCAGAAGCGGGGACATTCCCAAGACAGCTTTTGTTACTCGTTATGGTCAGTACGAGTACACCGTCATGTCCTTTGGCCTAACCAACGCCCCAGCCACATTCTCCCGCCTGATGAACTCGATCTTCATGGAGTACTTAGATAAGTTCGTCGTGGTTTACCTTGATGATATTCTTATTTACTCGAAGAACGAGGAAGAGCATGCCGAACATCTTAAACTTGTGTTAGAAAAACTCAGAGAGCACCGCCTTTATGCCAAGTTCTCCAAGTGTGAATTTTGGTTGTCAGAAGTGACCTACTTAGGTCACGTAATCTCTGGTAAGGGCATTGCTGTCAATCCCGAGAGAGTTCAGGCTGTTCTCGATTGGACTCCACCTGAGACCGTGAAACAAGTTAGGAGCTTCCTTGGTCTAGCCAGCTATTGTCGCCGCTTTGTTGAAAACTTCTCCAAAGTAGCCAAACCCCTCACGGAACTTCTCAAGAAAGATAAAAAGTTCGAGTGGTCCCCACAGTGTGAGTACAGTTTTCAGGAACTGAAAAGACGCCTGACTTCTGCTCCCATACTTGTGCCACCGGATTTCACAAAAGACTTTATTATCTACTGCGACGCCTCACGACAGGGACTAGGTTGCATCCTTATGCAGGATCGTCATGTGATTGCCTATGCATCCCGACAGTTGCATCCACATGAGGAGAATTGTCCTACACATGATCTAGAGCTTGCAGCCGTAGTCTATGCACTCAAGACCTGGCGACATTATCTCCTTGGAAAACGTTGCGAGATCTACACCGATCACCAAATTCTCAAGTATATCTTCACCCAACCAGATTTGAACCTTAGGCAAAGACGTTGGCTGGAGTTAATCACAGATTATGATCTAGGGATTACCTACACCCCAGGCAAAGCCAATGTCATGGCTGATGCTCTAAGCCGTAAATCCTATTGCAACAATCTCATGTTGTAGCAAGGCCAACCACTTCTCCATGAGGAATTCTGTAAGCTTAACCTTCACATTGCTCCTCGCAGATTCCTTTCTACCTTGGTGGCGAAACCTACCCTTGAGGATCAGATCATCTCTGACCAGAAGTTTGATAGGGGGGTTATTCGCATTAAGAGAAACATTAAGAAGGGAGTTGGTGGATGTTTCTCTATGGATGATCGTGGTGTTGTTTTCTTTGAGAATCGCTTGGTGGTTCCCAAGAATCAACATCTGCGACAATTGATTCTTAAGGAGGCGCATGAATCCCCTCTCACGATTCATCCCGGTAGTACTAAGATGTATCAGGACCTACGCCAGAGGTTCTGGTGGACTAGGATGAAGAGAGAAATCGCGGAGTTCATTGCTAAATGTGACGTTTGTCGTCGCGTAAAGGCAGAGCATCAGAGACCTGCTTGTTGCTTGTATGCTCTGTATGATGTCTGGGTACATGACGTGTAGATGGCGGAAGCATTACATGTCTGGGTACATGACGTGTACATGGCGGTAAGTGGCGAGAGCGTGTGTGAAGAAGTACACCCCTGCAGGGTTAACATGATCTATTCGAATAGCCGGGTCCGCGGTTATGGACTTCTTGGATGCTTACATGGTACATAGACAACTTGAAGTGGATACTATAAAATGCTCAAGACAAGTGTGAGTGCTATGGATGGCCTTCTCGTAGGGAGACGGGGATGAATCCATAGTAGTGTATTGTGTGGTGATTAGTGGACTCGTGTACGTTGTTTCACCTCCAGAGTTTCTGGTAGTCGTAGAACAGGATAGCCACAGAGTCAAAGCTGGCTTGCTGCAACTAAACCCCACATTACCCTCTTGATACAAATGAATGTATGATAGGATCTGATGTAAGTCTTGTTGAGTACCTTTGTACTCATGTTGCTTTATTTATGTTTTTGCAGCGGAGACTTCGGTCTTACTAGTGTTCTCGTGGACTTCGACTAGTAGCTAGTACCTCAGCTACGATCTTGATCGGATGTTGTAGATAGTCAGGCTCTTCAGCCTTTTTCATTTGTAGATGTCTGTACCCAGACATGTAATGCTTCCGCTTGTTGCTTGTATGCTCTGTATGATGGGTCTTGTGACCCTTGTTTGCAATAATTGCTATGATGGCTCTTCTGAGTCTTTATCTATTTGAGTTGTTGAGTTATGTTGTGATGCCATGTTGTACATCACATACTTGCATATTATGCGTACGTGTAATGTGTACTGCTATGTGTGGGATCTGACTATCTAGTTGTTTATCCCTAGTAGACTCTCTTACCGGGAAATGTCTCCTAGTGCTTCCACTGAGCCCTGGTAGCTTGCTACTGCTCCGGAACACTTAGGTTGGCCGGCATGTGTCCTTCTTTGATCCTGTGTCTGTCCCTTCGGGGAAATGTCACGCGATGAATACCGGAGTCCTACTAGCCTGCTACAGCCCGGTTCGCCGGAGTCCTGTTAGCCCAGTGCTACAGCCTGGATTCACTCGCTGATGACCGACACGTTCGATGCTGGGTCATGGATGCCTGTCCCTGTAAGTTAGTGCCACTTTGGGTTTACGACTAGCCATGTCAGCCCGGGCTCTTTATCATATGGATGCTAGCGACACCATCATATACGTGTGCCAAAAGGCGCAAATGGTCCCGGACAAAGGTAAGGCGACACCGTGGGGATACCGTGCGTGAGGCCGCAAAGTGATATGAGGTGTTACATGCTAGATCGATGTGGCATTGAGTCGGGGTCCTGACAGCACCATCTAATTGAACATGGCGCTTTATGCTTCATATTATTTTCCGATGATGTGTTGCCATCCTATGATGTCTGAGTAGATTTTCGTTGTCCTATCGGTGATTGATGAATTTCTATGATTGGTTTGAATTGCATATTTTATTATTGGTGATGTCCTATTGTGCCCTCCGTGTTGCGCAAGCGTGAGGCATTCCCACTGTAGGGTTTGCAATATATTTATGATTTGCTTATGATGGGTGGCGTGAGTGACAGAAGCACAGACCCGAGTAAGCAGGTTATTTGCTTATGGGATAAAGGGGACTTGATACTTTAATGCTATGGTTGGGTTTTACCTTAAGGAATCTTTAGTAGTTGCGGATGCTTGCTAGAGTTCCAATCATAAGTGCATATGATCCAAGTAGAGAAAGTATGTTAGCTTATGCCTCTCCCTCAAATAGAATTGCAATAGCGATTATCGGTCTAGTAACATAGTCAGTTGCCTAGGGACAATTCCACAACTCCTACCACCACTTTTCCACACTCGCTATATTTACATTATTGCTTCTTTATCTAAACAGCCCCTAGCTTTTATTTACGTGCTCTTTACTTTCTTGCAAACTTACCCAAAACACCTACAAAGTACTTCTAGTTTCATACATGTTCTAGGTAAAGCAAACATCAAGCGTGCGTAGAGTTGTATCGGTGGTCGATAGAACATGAGGGAATATTTATTCTACCTTTAGCTCATCGTTGGGTTCAACACTCTTACTTATCGAAAACTGTTGCGATCCCCTATACTTGTGGGTTATCAAGACCTTTTTCTGGCACCGTTGCCGGGGAGCAATAGCGTGGGGTGAATATTCTTGTGTGTGCTTGTTTGCTTTATCGCTAAGTAAGTTTTATTTGCTGTTCTTAGTTGTTCTCTATCTCAAGTTATGGATATGGAACACGAAATACCAAAAAAATCAGGTGTACTTGCTACTCATGGAGATGGGGAACCTCCTAAAACCCTCGACGCTGGTTATGTGAAAGATATTATGTACTACTTTAATAATCCTGAGAAAACCCCATTCATTTATGTAATGGGAGTAACGTTGGATCAACGTGAATACTTTAGGGATTATCGCTTAACACAAAAAGGGAAACTATTATGGGATCAAATTCATATATGAAGTGGTATGCTTGGCAACTATATGTGAGTTATGATTATACTTGTTGCTCTAGGATGAAGGCTCCACACCTTCACTTTTCATGCAAGTTTAATGATAGTAAAACCTTAGCTTCTTATGCTAATGGTATTGAAAGTGCAACTATCCCTAGGTGGTTTTGGTAATTCATAACAACATATAGCTCATTGAGCTAATGCTATTCCAAGACTATTATTTTAGGAAAGCTCAATGAATGGCATGGCATGGATGATGAAAGTGGATCCCTCAAAATACTAAGGACAAAGGATTGGCTCAAGCTCAAAAGCTCAAAACTCTTCATTTTATATTTTAGTGATCCAAGATCACATTGAGTCTATAGAAAAAGCCAATACTATCAAGGAGGGATGAGGTGTTACTTAATGAGCCTCTTGCTTCACGTGCTTAGTGATATGCTCCAAAACCCTCAACTACTTTCTCACATCCACAAATGACCTAAACCCAGAGCCAAAATCGGTCACACCGATTCTTCCAACCCGGCGCCACCGATTTCAAATGTCATAGCCACTACCACAAACTCTAGGCAAAACGGTCCTACCGATAGGGATCTCGGTCTCACCAAGATGGGATTGTAATCTCTCTATTTCCCTTCGTAACGTTTCGGTCAAACCGAAGTGAGTGATCGGTCCCACCGAGAATGCAATGTAAACTCTATGTTTCCCTTTTGTAACATTTCAGTCTCACCGAAAAGAGCAAATCGGTCCCACCGAGTTTACCTGACCAACTCTCTGGAAAGCTTATTACCAAAATCGGTCTCACCGAGTTGCATGTCAGTCCCACCAAAAATCACTAACGGTCACTAGGTTTACTAAATCGGTCCGACCGAGTCTGTTGAATCGGTTCCACCGAGTTTGGTAAATTGTGTGTAACAGTTAGATTTTGTGTGGAGGCTATATATACCCCTCCACCTCCTCTTCATTTGTGGAGAGAGCCATCAGATTAAACCTACACTTCCAACTTACCATTTCTGAGAGAGAACCACCCACTCATGTATTGAGGCCAAGATATTCCATTCCTACCATATGAATCTTGATCTCTAGCCTTCCCCAAGTTGCTTTCCACTCAAATCCACTTTCCACCAGATCCAAATCCTATGAGTGAGAGTTGAGTGTTGGGGAGACTATCATTTGAAGCACAAGAGCATGGAGTTCATCATCAATGCACCATTTGTTACTTCTTGGAGAGTGGTGTCTCCTAGATTGGCTAGGTGTCACTTGGGAGCCTCAGACAAGATTGTGGAGTTGAACCAAGGAGTTTGTAAGGGCAAGGAGATCGCCTACTTCATGAAGATCTACCGCTAGTGAGGCAAGTCCTTCGTGGGCGACGGCCATGGTGGGATAGACAAGGTTGCTTCTTCGTGGACCCTTCATGGGTGGAGCCCTCTGTGGACTCGCGCAACCGTTACCCTTCGTGGGTTGAAGTCTCCATCAATGTGGATGTACGATAGCACCACCTATCGGAACCATGCCAAAAACAATCGTGTCCCCAATTGCGTTTGAATCCTCCAAACCCTTCCCTTTACTTTCTTGCAAGTTGCATGCTTTAATTTCTGCTGCCTATATACTCTTTGCATGCTTGCTTGAATAGTGTGATGATTGCTTGACTTGTCCTAAGATAGCTAAAATCTGTCTAACTCTAAAATTGGGAAAAGGTTAAGTTTTTAATTGGTCAAGTAGTCTAATCACCCCCACTCTAGACATACTTCAAGGTCCTACAAGTGGTATCAGAGCTTTGGTCTCCATTTGCTTTGATTTCCATAGCTTTTGGTGGTCATAGCCTTGGTTTCACAACCTAGGAGAGTATGGCGTCTAGCGAGGGAAATTATCACCGTAGAGGTCCTTACTTTGATGGTACTAATTTTGCTAGTTGGAAGCATAAGATGAAAATGCATATTCTCGACATAACCCCGCCGTTTGGGCAATTATTTGTATTGGCTTGCAACGTGAATTCTTTGATGGGAGAGAGCCGAACCGTGAAGCTAATGCAGAAGAATTAAAGAGGCTGCAACACAATGCTCAAGCTTGTGATATCATCTCCAACGGATTGTGCCCCGAAGAATTCAACAAAATCAGCCGTCTTGAGAATGCAAAGGAAATTTGGGATACTTTGATTGATATGCATGAAGGTACCGAATCCGTCAAGGAATACAAGTTGGATATGCTCCAAAGTCAGCTTGACAAGTTCAAAATGAAGGATGGTGAAGGTGTCGCTGAAATGTACTCTAGGCTTGCACTTACACAAATGAGATTGCCGACTTAGGGAGTGAAGAGATGACCGACAGATTCATCATCAAGAAGATCCTAAGAGCATTGGATCGAAAGTATGATACCGTGTGCACATTGATCCAAATGATGCCAAACTACAAAGATCTCAAGCTAATGGAAGTCATTGGAAGAATTGTTGCTCATGAGATGTCACTCAAGGATAAGGAGGAACTTCACAACAAGTCAAGTGGTGCTTACAAAGCCTCAAGTGAAGCCCCCACATCATCAAGTGAGAAACAAACCTTCAATGAAGAATTGAGCTTAATGGTGAAGAACTTCAACAAATTCTACAAGAGTAGAAGCAAATAAAGAAGCTCCAAGTCAAGGTCTTATCATGACAAAAGATCTTCTAGTCGTGAGCGCAATTGCTACAATTGTGGGAGGCCTGGACACTATTCCAATGAGTGTACGACACCCTACAAAAGAAGAGAAGATTCTCCAAAAATAAGAAGCAAAAGAGGAGAATCACCACCAAGAGAGAGGAGGAGTAGAGATGATCGTTATGAACGAAGACCCTCACGGAGAAGCAAGGATTCGGAAAGGAAGGACAAGTCATCAAGGAGCTACACAAAACAAAGACTTCAAGCTCATGTTGGTGAATGGGTATCCGGCTCCGACTCCGACAATCACTCCGAGAGAAGCTATCACTCCGACTCCGAACATACTCAAGATGAAGGTGTTGCCGGTCTAGCACTTGTGTCAACCAACTCCTATGACATATTTGATTCACCAAATGAAGGAATTGGAAGATGCTTCATGGCCAAAGGTCCAAAGGTAACACATCCTGAATACGTTGATTTCAATAGTGATGAAGATGACTTGCTTGTGGATGATGATTTACTTGTTGACAACTCTAGTGATGAATACTATGATGAAACCTCAATTAATCGTGCTAATCAAGATAAAAAGAATGACAATGATAAGGAGAAGATTGAGCTTCTAACTAAAGAACTAAACACTCTTAAGTTGGCTCATGAAACTAGCTTAGAAGATCATCGAGAACTTTAAAGGGCTCATGATAAGTTACGCTTTGAAAAGCTCAATCTTGAGCAAGAGCATGAGTTCTTAAAAGCAATTAATGATGATCTCCGTAAGAAAAGTTCTTCTTACATTGCCAAGCGTTTACTCCTATCTACTTACATGCCTCAAGTCAAGTCTAGTAACAAGTACAAGAAAGATACTTCCTCTAGTAGTAACAATAATAATGTCAAATCCAATATTGTTGCTTCTAGTAGTTCTCTTGATTCCACTAATGATTCTCTTAGCCAAGTTACACTTGAGCAAGAAAATAGCTTATTGAAGGGAATTATAGAGAAAGGTGTCTACAAGAGCCTTGCCGGGAGTAAGCAATTCGAGGAAATTGTACGCAAGCAAGGAAGGCACCGGAAGAATCAAGGTGTTGTTTTTGAACGAAAGTTCAATGCCAATGGAGTTGAGTGGGAAGAAGATCAATACCCCAAGACGAAGTTTGTTCCTCAACAAGAGAAGTATGATCCTACTTCCTTCAAGGGAACACAAGCTCAAGATGATCTTCCACCACAAGACCACAAGAACAAAGGCAAGGACAAGCTTCTAGAAGAGATTGATGCATTTGAAGAAGCACCTAAGGTCTCGGTCAAGTGGATACCCAAAACTATGTCAAGTTCTACTTCATCAAGTACAACTACAACTCCAAGGATTCCCATCAAGATGATGTGGATCCCGAAGAAGAAGAACTAGAGAGTTCTTGAGGGTGACTCCGCCAACATTCTTCACTCATATCATTATGGCAAGGACAAGTGCAATCAACTTCCACATCTTGCACTAGTTCAAGGAGTCACAAACCCTCATGTTGGTAAGGCAAGGGACAAGGTAACCTAATGATTTCATGGACATCATCTTGTGTGTGCGTCACTCTATGTCTATGGATATTCCTGTTTGTTCCTTGTGGGACTAACCCATGTAGGTAAGTTGAAAGTGCAACTCACTCCAAAGGATTGCTCCAAATGATCTACATCAACATTGAGCATCCACATCTTCAACACCTACATGAAGTCATCATCGACAAAACCCAAGGTTAGTTCATCCCTCTAAAAGGGGATCTCACATCTAGGGGGAGCTTAACTCTAAGAATTGAGTCAAAGCAACTCTAATGGTGTGAACACATCAATGCATTATGTAAAAGTGGTAACCCCACTTGAGCTTAAATGATGAGTATGACCTATGATCAAATGTTCTCATTTGACTCCTAAGTTAATATACTCCTATATAGATGACCTAGTCATCGCCAATTGTTTGATAGATGCTAGAATTGGCTATGCATGCTTTGCCACATATTTCATTTGCCATCTTATTGTGTGAGCATGTTGGTGCATATTTTACTCATTCAAGGACATCCACTTGTTGTTTTGATTGTTTGGTTCTTTCTTCTTTTGGCCAAGTGGATGGACAAGAATGCCTAAGAACCTTCTCTCGCTATCTATGCTTTTCTCATCTCAAACTCTATTCATGCTACATCAAAAAAATTGATCAAGTCAGATTCGAACCACTTTGTGTGAGGAGCACTCGGAGTCCCCGATTCGTCATAGACTTAAACTACCAAAACTTCTTTGTGATTCTCGGTCTGACCGATTCCTCCATTTTGGCCCTACCGAGATCACTAAGTCGATCTAGGTTTTCAATCTCGGTGCAACCGATTTGAACTTTTCGGTCACACCGAGTTGCTGTAACTATACATAGTTATGCATCTCGGTGCCACCGAGTTGTTCCACTCGGTCACACCGACAGGGTCGGGCTATATATAATCACGGGAAAAAATTTGGAAATTCCTCCGAACCCCTTCGCCCACGCAATAGCTCGCTCCGCCTCCAAGGTCTCCGGATCGTCTCCTCGCCGCCAGCCGCCTCCTGTCGCTGGTCTCCGCCGCCGTCAACAGAATTCAACCCCGCCGTTGCCGCCGTAGCGAGTTCATCGCCGAACTAGGGTATGGACTCGACCACAGTGCTATCCTCGTCTGATTCCTAGCAAATTGTGTTCTTATTGATTCTTGCTACGATTGAAACACTCCTATCCAGTCAATGCAATCCGTAGATTAGATGAGATTTGAAAATTTAGGGTTAGGTTTCCGCCGAAACCATCTCGGACCCACTGAGTTGAAAAACTCGGTCCCACCAATTTGGCTTATGCCATTGCACTAGTAACTCTCGGTCTGACCGAGAATTGCTAATCGGTGCGACCGATTTTAGGACTTTGTGAAACCCTACCAGTCTCGGTGCCCCCGAACTGTGACTCGGTCCAACCGAGTTCATCAGTTTAGGTTCCAAAACTGCTTCGGTATCACCGAGTTTGAAAATCGGTTGATCCGAAATGTTTTCAGTGGAAAAATAAAACTGAATTTTTGAATCATTCTTTTGCAAAAATCTTTGCATTTTGTGATGCTCATCCACTCTATTTCATCTATAACTCTTCAAAGGGTCAGCATTCTGTATTTGCAGCATGTCAGACCAGAGTGACAGTGAGAATAGGTCAGAAGAGCAGATTGACATGAGTGAGGGCACTTGTCCCTCCAGCACTTCAGATGAAGGCAGCAGGAGCACTCCTAGCAACCTGCCTAAGGCTGCTACCAGGCAAAGGAAGAAGAGAACCTCAGACTCTGAAGATGAGGATTATAGAGCTGAAGAGGATGAGGCTACTTCCAAGAAAGTAGTACTCAAAAAGGAGTATGGCTCAGCAAAGCATACAAAGCCAGGCATGAAGATTAAAAGGCCTGTAGGAAGACAACCAATGTCCAAAGCCAGAGTCTGAAATCAAATACCTGAGAAGCCTGATCCCAAAGAGCCAGCTGCTGCTGAAGGAAAGAAAAGGAAGGAAAGGGTCAAGAAGACCATGGCCAGAGTTGTTAGTCAACCTTCCATGATGGAAGAAGAAGAAGAGCTTGCTGCACCAGCACCCAAGGCACCAAAGCTTATGGGTGATGCTATTAGATCAGGGGCTGCAACATCTAAGCCCAAGGAAGCACCCAAAGCTGCCCCCAAGGCCAAGTCTGCACAAAAGAGGAATACCAGGAGTATTCCAGTTGCTGAGAAGAACAAGGCCCCAATGCCTGAGGTTGTTGAGGAGGAAGATGAAGAAGGACAAGTTCTGAGGAAGCTCAAGCCCAAGATACCAGACCACAATGATGCCCATCCTGTGGTTGAGGACATGAACATCAGAAAAGATTCAGGGTTGAGGCTATGGAGGATGGCAGATCCATATTCCACAAGGAGAAAAACTACTGTTGATTACAGGTTCCATACAAAGGAACAACAGGACTTCTATGAGACAATCTTGTTGGACAAGAAGCCCATTGTGTGTGATATGAGGTGGGTCGACTGGACCTACATGAAGGAAAATGAAGAGCACAATCCCGGAGTGCAAGACAATTTTGTTGCTTGTGGAGTTGCAGATTTTGTTGGGCAAAAGCTCACAAACTGGAATGATGAACTTATCATGCAATTCTACTCCACAGCATACTTCTATCCAGATGGAAGGATAGTTTGGATGTCTGAAGGTACAAGGTACCAGTCAACTGTTGAGGAGTGGGCAAAACTGATAAATGCCTCAAAGGAAAATGATGATGACCTAGATATATATGCCAAGAAGAAAATGGGACACAATACCATGGCACATATGTACAAGGAGATCCCAGACAAAGCCCTAGAGACTTTCTCTTTTGGATCAGTCCACTTTCTTTTGTCAGGGCTGCCTACAATCAATTGGATCCTAAGGCACACACTATTGCCTAAGTCAGGGACCACAACATGATCAGAGGGCATGCAATCAATATGTTGCATTTATTTGATGTGCCATAGAAATTCAAGGTCATGAGCCTTATAGTTGAAACCATTAAGAGGACTACCGCAGATCATAAGAGGAGTTGTGGATCTGCCCCTCAGATTCAGGAGTCGATTAACTCAAAGATGGGCAAAGGCAAATATCTATTGGATAGGGAACATTTTCCACTTTATCCAGATTTTGAGGACAATGAGGTTGTCACGAATGAGGATGATCCATCATCAGTTCAAGCTCAAGAGAAGAACGAGAAGGAAAGAAAGGAGAAGGGTGCCAAGATGCCAACTCAAGAGGAGGCATCTGAGTATTTCTTGAAGAACAAGCAGGAGCAGCTTGGTTACTTGATAGCATCATCTCTGACGATTGAGAAGGGATTGGCCACCCTCACTCAAAATCAGGAGAGCTTGGAAAGAATCATGGAACAAAAATTCTATGAGCTAGATGTCAAGGTAACTGAGATTCAGTCAGTTGTGGAGCAGCTACATGATGACATGCAGGAGAGGAAGGGGTTTGGAGTGCCACTAATGTATTTGCCAGAGTGCCTAGAGCTCAGAGGCCAGCTGCTGTGCCCGTGCCAGACACCAGAGCCACATCATCTGCACCAGCTACAGCTCCTATAGCTCCAGTGCAACCAGCTCTAGCATCAACTCCAGCACCCTCTACATCAACTGAAGCCTTCGTCCAAGGAGCCATCTCTACACCACCAACTGAAGATCAAGCCTAAGAGTCGATCTAGCACTATGCATTTTCTATGAACTTTTTGGTAACTTGTTGCCAAAGGGGGAGAAAAATGTATAGATCATAGGCTTCGAGAGAGAGAGTGTTGCTTTTATTCTCTCTTGCTTTGGTGGTTCAAACTTTGTTTGCTTTTGATTGCTTGAGATACTATGTTGTTATATGTGAGACATTGATGATCATGTGTTTGATCATAAGCTACACTTATGCATGCTTGATGAATTATCTTATCGATCCTATGTGATCATTCACTTTGCTTAGTGATGAGTGCATGTATTCAATCTTTATCGTTTTGAGCGCTCCACCAAGATGTATGTGACATGGAAGAGTAACCCATGAACCTAATTCCTTGTGCATTTGCATTCCAAAGCAAATTTTAAACTATGCACAAATTTAGGGGGAGCTCTTGCTTATCACATACTTATCAAAGCGACGATGTTTTTTAATCTTATTATCATTTGTCGAAGCTTTGATCTATATGTTGTCATCAATTACCAAAAAGAGTGAGATTGAAAGTGCAACTATCCCTAGGTGGTTTTGGTAATTGATAACAACATATAGCTCATTGAGCTAATGCTATTCCAAGACTATTATTTCAGGAAAGCTCAATGAATGGCATGGCATGGATGATGAAAGTGGATCCCTCAAAATACTAAGGACAAAGGATTGGCTCAAGCTCAAAAGCTCAAGACTCTTCATTTTATATTTTAGTGATCCAAGATCACATTGAGTCTATAGGAAAATCCAATACTATCAAGGAGGGATGAGGTGTTGCTTAATGAGCCTCTTGCTTCACGTGCTTAGTGATATGCTCCAAAACCCTCAACTACTTTCTCACATCCACAAATGACCTAAACCCAGAGCCAGAATCGGTCACACCGATTCTTCCAACCCGGCACCACCGATTTCAAATGTCATAGCCACTGCCACAAACCCTAGGCAAATCGGTCCTACCGACAGGGATCTCGGTCTCACCGAGATGGGATTGTAATCTCTCTGTTGCCATTCATAACATTTCGGTCAAACCGAAGTGAGCGATCGGTCCCACCGAGATTGCAATGTAAACTCTTTGTTTCCCTTTTGTAACATTTCGGTCTCACCGAAAAGAGCAAATCGGCCCCACCGAGTTTACCTGACCAACTCTCTGGAAAGCTTAATACCAAAATTGGCCTCACCGAGTTTGTGTAATCGGTCTCACCGAGATTACGTTATGCCCTAACCCTAACCGAATCGGTCTCACCGAGTTGCATGTCAGTCCCACCGAAAATCACTAACGGTCACTAGGTTTACTAAATCGGTCCGACCGAGTCTGTGAATCGGTCCCACCGAGTCTGGTAAATTGTGTGTAACGGTTAGATTTTGTGTGGAGGCTATATATACCCCTCCACCTCCTCTTCATTCGTGGAGAGAGCTATCATACTAAACCTACACTTCCAACTTACCATTTCTGAGAGAGAACCACCTACTCATGTGTTGAGGCCAAGATATTCCATTCCTACCATATGAATCTTGATCTCTAGCCTTCCCCAAGTTGCTTTCCAATCAAATCCTCTTTCCACCAGATCCAAATCCTATGAGAGAGAGTTGAGTGTTGGGGAGACTATCATTTGAAGCACAAGAGCAAGGAGTTCATCATCAACGCACCATTTGTTACTTCTTGGAGAGTGGTGTCTCCTAGGTTGGCTAGGTGTCACTTGGGAGCCTGCGACAAGATTGTGGAGTTGAACCAAGGAGTTTGTAAGGGCAAGGAGATCGCCTACTTCGTGAAGATCTACCGCTAGTGAGGCAAGTCCTTCGTGGGCGACGACCACGGTGGGATAGACAAGGTTGCTTCTTCGTGGACCCATCGTGGGTGGACCCCTCTGTGGACTCGCGCAACCGTTACCCTTCATGGGTTGAAGTCTCCATCAATGTGGATGTATGATAGCACCACCTATCAGAACCACGCAAAAAACATCCGTGACTCCAATTGCGTTTGAATCCTCCAAACCCTTCCCTTTACTTTCTTGCAAGTTGCATGCTTTAATTTACGCTCCCTATATACTCTTTGCATTCTTGCTTGAATAGTGTGATGATTGCTTGACTTGTCCTAAGATAGCTAAATCTGTCAAACTCTAAAATTGGGAAAAGGTTAAGTAGTCTAATCACCCCCCCTCTATGTAGGGGAACGTTGCAGAAAATAAAGTTTTTCCTACGGCTTCACCAAGATCCATCTATGAGTTCATCTAAGCAACGAGTTAAAGGAGAGATGCATCTACATACCACTTTGTAGATCACGAGCGGAAGCGTTCAAAAGAACGGGGTTGAGGTAGTCGTTCTCGTCATGATCCTATCACCGGAGATCATAGCGCCGAACGGACGGCACCTCCGCGTTCAACACACGTACGGTTAGCGTGATGTCTCCTCCGTCTTGATCCAGCAAGGGGGAAGGAGAGGTTGATGATAATCCAGCAGCATGACGGCGTGGTAGTGGATGCAGCAGAACTCCGGCAGGGCTTCGCCAAGCAACTATGGGAGGAGGAAGAGGTGTACCAAGGGGAGGGAGGCGCCAACACTCAGGGTGCGGCTGCCCTCCCTCCCCCTCCTTTAAATAGGCCCCCAGGGGGGGCGCCGGCCCTGGAGATGCAATCTCCCAAGGGGGGCGGCGGCCAGGGGGGGTGGAGTGACCCCCAAGGCAAGTGGTGCGCCCCCCACCCCAGGGTTTCCAACCCTAGGCGCAGGGGGCCCAAGGAGGGGTGCACCAGCCCACTAGGGGCTGGTTCCCCTCCAACTTTAGCCCACGGGGCCCTTCGGGATAGGTGGCCCCACCCGGTGGACCCCCGGGACCCGTCCGGTGGTCCCGGTACAATACCGGATGACCCCGAAACTTTCTCGATGGCCGACACATCACTTCCTATATATTATTCGCTACCTCCGGACCATTCCGAAACTCCTTGTGACATTCGGGATCTCATACGGGACTCCGAACAACTTTCGGTTTGCTGCATACATATATTCATACAACCATAGCGTCACTGAACCTTAAGTGTGTAGACCCTACGGGTTCGGGAGACATGCAGACATGACCGGGACGGCTCTCCGGTCAATAACCAACAGCGGGATCTGGATACCCATGTTGGCTCCCACATACTCCTCGATGATCTCATCGGATGAATCACGATGTCAAGGATTCAATCAACCCCGTATACAATTCCCTTTGTCAGACGGTATGTTACTTGCCCGAGACTCGATCGTCGGTATCCCAATACCTCGTTCAGTCTCTTTACCGGCAAGTCACTTTACTCGTACTGTAATGCATGATCCCGTGACCAGACACTTGGTCACTTTGAGCTCATTATGATGATGCACTACTGAGTGGGCCCAGTGATACCTCTCCGTAATACGGAGTGACAAATCCCAGTCTTGATCCGTGTCAACCCAACAGACACTTTCGGGGATACCTGTAGTGCACCTTTATAGTCACCCAGTTACGTTGTGACGTTTGGTACACCCAAATCACTCCTACGGTATCCGGGAGTTACACGATCTCATGGTCTAAGGAAAAGATACTTGACATTGGAAAAGCTCTAGCAAAACGAACTACACGATCTTGTGCTATGCTTAGGATTGGGTCTTGTCCATCACACCATTCTCCTAATGATGTGATCCTCTTATCAATGACATCTAATGTCCATAGTCAGGAAACCATGACTATCTGTTGATCAACGAGCTAGTCAACTAGAGGCTTACTAGGGACATATTATGGTCTATGTATTCACACGTGTATTACGATTTCCGGATAATACAATTATAGCATGAATAAAGACAATTATCATGAACAAGGAAATATTATAATAATCCTTTTATTATTGCCTCTAGGGCATATTTCCAACAGTCTCCCACTTGCACTAGAGTCAATAATCTAGTTACATTGTGATGAATCGAACACCCATAGAGTTCTGGTGTTGATCATGTTTTGCTCGCGAGAGAGGTTTAGTCAACGGATCTGCGACATTCAGATCCGTATGTACTTTGCAAATATCTATGTATCCATCTTGAACATTTTCATGGATGGAGTTGAAAGACGCTTGATGTGCTTGGTCTTCTTGTGAAACCTGGGCTCCTTGGCAAGGGCAATAGCTCCAGTGTTGTCACAGAAGAGTTTGATCGGCCCCGGCGCATTGGGTATGACTCCCAGGTCGGTGATGAACTCCTTCACCCAAATTGCTTCATGCGCTGCCTCTGAGGCTGCCATGTACTCCGCTTCACATGTAGATCCCGCCACGACGCTCTACTTGCAGCTGCACCAGCTTACTGCTCCACCATTCAACATATACATGTATCCGGTTTGAGACTTAGAGTCATCCAGATCTGTGTCGAAGCTAGCATCGACGTAACCCTTTACGGCGAGCTCTTCGTCACCTCCATAAACGAGAAACATGTCCTTTGTCCTTTTCAGGTACTTTAGGATATTCTTGACCGCTGTCCAGTGTTCTTTGCCGGGATTACTTTGGTACCTTCCTACCAAACTTACGGCAAGGTTTACATCAGGTGTGGTACACAGCATGGCATACATAATAGATACTATGGCTGAAGCATAGGGGATGACACTCATCTATTCTTTATCTTTTGCCGTGGTCGGGCATTGAGCCGAGCTCAATCTTACACCTTGCAATACAGGCAAGAACCCCTTCTTGGACTGATCCATTTTGAACTTCTTCAAAATCTTATCAAGGTATGTGCTTTGTGAAAGACCTATGAGGCGTCTTGATCTATCCCTATAGATCTTGATGCCTAATATGTAAGCAGCTTCTCCAAGGTCCTTCATTGAAAAACACTTATTCAAGTAGGCCTTAATGTTGTCCAAAAGTTCTATATCATTTCCCATCAAAAGTATGTCATCTACATATGATATGAGAAATGCTACAGAGCTCCCACTCACTTTCTTGTAAACGCAGGCTTCTCCATAAGTCTGCAACTCTGCATAACCCCAAACGCTTTGATCATCTCATCAAAGCGAATGTTCCAACTCCGAGATGCTTGCACCAACCCATAAATGGATCGCTGGAGCTTGCATACTTTGTTAGCATTCTTAGGATCGACAAAACCCTCCGGCTGCATCATATATAGTTCTTCCTTAAGATGCCCATTAAGGAATGCCGTTTTGACGTCCATCTGCCATATCTCATAATCATAGTATGCAGCAATTGCTAACATGATTCGGACGGACTTCAGCTTCGCTACGGGAGAGAATGTCTCATCGTAGTCAACCCCTTGAACTTGTTGATAACCCTTAGCGACAAGTCGAGCTTTATAGATGGTAATATTACCATCCGCGTCCATCTTCTTCTTAAAGATCCATTTGTTTTCTATCGCTCACCGATCATCGGGCAAGTCTGTCAAAGTCCATACTTTGTTTTCATACATGGATTCTATCTCGGATTGCATGGCTTCAAGCCATTTGTTCGAATCTGGGCCCGCCATTGCTTCTTCATAGTTCGAAGGTTCACCGTTGTCTAACAACATGATTTCCAGGACAGGGTTGCCATACCACTCTGGTGTGGAACGTGTCCTTGTGGACCTACGAGGTTCAGTAGCAACTTGATCCGAAGTACCTTGATCATAATCATTAATTTCCTCTCCAGTTGGTGTAGGCACCACAGGAACATTTTCCTGAGCTGCACTACTTTCCAGTTCAAGAGGTAGTACTTCATCGAGTTCTACTTTCCTCCCACTTACTTCTTTCGAGAGAAACTCTTTTTCCAGAAAGGATCCTTTCTTGGCAACAAAGGTCTTGCCCTCGGATCTTAAGTAGAAGGTATACCCAATGGTTTCCTTAGGGTATCCTATGAAGACACATTTTTCCGACTTGGGTTCGAGCTTTTTAGGTTGAAGTTTCTTGACATAAGCATCGCATCCCCAAACTTTTAGAAACGACAGCTTAGGTTTCTTCCCAAACCATAATTCATACGGTGTCGTCTCAACGGATTTAGACGGTGCCCTATTTAAAGTGAATGTAGCTGTCTCTAGAGCGTATCCCCAAAATGATAGCGGTAAATCGATAAGAGACATCATAGATAGCACCATATCCAATAGAGTGCGATTACGACGTTCGGACACACCGTTACGTTGAGGTGTTCCAGGCGGCGTGAGTTGTGAAACGATTCCACATTTCCTTTAGTGTGTACCAAATTCGTGACTTAAGTATTCTCCTCCACGATCTGATCGTAGGAACTTTATCTTTCGGTCACGTTGATTCTCTACCTCATTCTGAAATTCCTTGAACTTTTCAAAAGTTTCAGACTTGTGTTTCATTAAGTAGACATACACATATCTACTCAAGTCATCAGTGAGAGTGAGAACATAACGATATCCTCCGCGAGCCTCAACGCTCATTGGACCGCACACATTGGTATGTATGATTTCCAATAAGTTGGTTGCTCGCTCCATTGTTCCGGAGAACGGAGTCTTCGTCATTTTGCCCATGAGGCATGGTTCGCATGTGTCAAATGATTCATAATCTAGAGACACTAAAAGTCCATCAGCATGGAGCTTCTTCATGCGCTTGACACCAATGTGACCAAGGCGGCAGTGCCACAAGTATGTGGGACTATCGTAATCAACTTTACATCTTTTGGTATTCACACTATGAATATGTGTAACATTACATTCGAGATGCATTAAGAATAAAGCATTGACCATCGGGGCATGACCATAAAACATATCTCTCATATAAATAGAACAACCATTATTCTCGGATTTAAATGAGTAGCCATCTCGTATTAAATGAGATCCAGATACAATGTTCATCCTCAAACTTGGCACTAAATAAAAATTATTGAGGTTCATAACTAATCCCGTGGGTAAATGTAGAGGTAGCGTGCCGACGGTGATCACATCGACCTTGGAACCATTCCCGACGCGCATCGTCACCTCGTCCTTCGCCAGTCTCCGCTTATTCCGCAGCTCCTGTCGTGAGTTACAAATATGAGCAACGGCACCGGTATCAAATACCCAAGAGTTACTACGAGTACTGGTAAGGTACACATCAATTACATGTATATCAAATATACCTTTAGTGTTGCCGGCCTTCTTGTCCACTAAGTATTTGGGGCAGTTCCGCTTCCAGTGACCCTTCCCCTTGCAATAAAAGCACTCAGTCTCAGGCTTGGGTGCATTCTTTGACTTCTTCCCGGCAACTGGCTTACTGGGCGCGGCAACATCTTTGCCGTCCTTCTTGAAGTTCTTCTTACCCTTGCCCTTCTTAAACTTAGTGGTCTTATTGACCATCAACACTTGATGTTCTTTCTTGATTTCAACCTCTGCTGACTTCAGCATTGAAAATACTTCAGGAATGGTCTTCACCATCCCCTGCATATTGTAGTTCAACACAAAGCTCTTGTATCTCGGTGGGAGCGACTGAAGGATTCTGTCAATGACCGCCTCGTCCGGGAGGTTGATCTCCAGCTGGGACAGGCGGTTGTGCAACCCAGACATTTTGAGTATGTGCTCACTGACAGAACTGTTTTCCTCCATCTTACAACTATAGAACTTGTCGGAGACTTCATATCTCTCGACCCGGGCATGAGCTTGAAAAACCATTTTCAGCTCCTCGAACATCTCATATGCTCCGTGTTTCTCAAAACGCTTTTGGAGCCCCGGTTCTAAGCTGTAAAGCATGCCGCACTGAACGCGGGAGTAATCATCAGCACGTGACTGCCAAGCGTTCATAACGTCTTGGTTCTCTGGGATGGGTGCTTCACCTAGCGGTTCATCTAGGACATATGCTTTCTTGGCTGCTATGAGGATGATCCTCAGGTTCCGGACCCAGTCTGAATAGTTGCTGCCATCATCTTTCAGCTTGGTTTTCTCTAGGAACGCGTTGAAGTTCATGTTGACATGAGCGTTGGCCATTTGATCTACAAGACATATTTTGCAAAAGTTTTAGACTAAGTTCATGATAATTAAGTTCATCTAATCAAATTATTTAATGAACTCCCACTCAGATTAGACATCCCTCTAGTCATCTAAGTGTTACACGATCCGAGTCGACTAGGCCGTGTCCGATCATCATGTGAGACGGACTAGTCATCATCGGTGAACATCTCCATGTTGATTGTATCTTCCATACGACTCATGTTTGACCTTTCGGTCTCTGTGTTCCGAGGCCATGTCTGTACATGCTAGGCTCATCAAGTTAACCCTAAGTGTTCTGCATGTGTAAATCTGTCTTACACCCGTTGTATGTGAACGTAAGGATCTATCACACCCGATCATCACGTGGTGCTTCGAAACGACGAACTTTAGCAACGGTGCACAGTCAGGGGGAACACTTTCTTGAAATTATTATAAGGGATCATCTTATTTACTACCGTCGTTCTAAGTAAACAAGATGCATAAACATAATAAACATCACATGCAATTATATAAAGTAGTGACATGATATGGCCAATATCATATAGCTCCTTCGATCTCCATCTTCGGGGCTCCATGATCATCTTCGTCACCGGCATGACACCATGATCTCCATCATTGTGTCTTCATGAAGTTGTCACGCCAATGACTACTTATACTTCTATGGCTAACGTGTTTAGCAATAAGGTAAAGTAATTTACATGGCGTTCTTCAATGACATGCAGGTCATACAAAAAATAAATACAACTCCTATGGCTCCTGCCGGTTGTCATACTCATCGACATGCAAGTCGTGATTCCTATTACAAGAACATGATCTCATACATCACAATATATCATTCATCATTCATCACAACTTCTGGCCATATCACATCACATGACAATTGCTGCAAAAACATAGTTAGACGTCCTCTAATTGTTGTTGCATCTTTTACGTGGCTGCAATTGGGTTCTAGCAAGAACGTTTTCTTACCTACGAATAACCACAACGTGATTTTGTAAACTTCTATTTACCCTTCATAAGGACCCTTTTCGTCGAATCCGCTCGAACTAAAGTAGGAGAGACAGACACCCGCTAGCCACCTTATGCAACTAGTGCATGTCAGTCGGTGGAACCTGTCTCACGTAAGCGTACGTGTAAGGTCGGTCCGAGCCACTTAATCCCACAATACCGCTGAAGCAAGAAAAGACTAGTAGTGGCAAGCAAGTTGACAAGATCCACGCCCACAACAGATTTGTGTTCTACTCGTGCAATAGAGATCTACGCATAGACCTAGCTCATGATGCCACTGTTGGGGAACGTTGTAGAAAATAAAGTTTTTCCTACGGCTTCACCAAGATCCATCTATGAGTTCATCTAAGCAACGAGTGAAAGGAGAGATGCATCTACATACCACTTTGTAGATCGTGAGCGGAAGCGTTCAAAAGAACGGGGTTGAGGCAGTCGTTCTCGTCGTGATCCTATTACCGGAGATCCTAGCGCCGAACGGACGGCACCTCCGCGTTCAACACACGTACGGTCAGCGTGACGTCTACTCCGTCTTGATCCAGAAAGGGGGAAGGAGAGGTTGATGATCATCCAGCAGCACGACGGCGTGGTGGTGGATGCAGCAGAACTCCGGCAGGGCTTCGCCAAGCAACTGTGGGAGGAGGAAGAGGTGTAGCAGGGGGAGGGAGGCGCCAAGGCTCAGGGTGCGGCTTCCCTCCCTCCCCCCTCCTTTATATAGGCCCCTAGGGGGGCGGCCCTGGAGATGCAATCTCCGAAGGGGGGCGGCGGCCAGGGGGGTGGAGTGCCCCCAATGCAAGTGGTGCGCCCCCCCACCCTAGGGTTTCCAACCCTAGGCGCAGGGGGGCCCAAGGGGGGGGGCGCACCAGCCCACTAGGGGCTGGTTCCCCTCCCACTTCAGCCCATGGGGCCCTTCGGGATACGTGGCCCCACCCGGTGGACCCCCGGGACCCTTCCGGTGGTCCCGGTACAATACCGAATGACCCCGAAACTTTCCCGATGGCCGAAACATCACTTCCTATATATTATTCTTTACCTCCGGACCATTCCGGAACTCCTTGTGACATCCGGAATCTCATCCGGGACTCCGAACAACTTTCGTTTTGCTGCATACATATATTCATACAACCCTAGCGTCACTGAACCTTAAGTGTGTAGACCCTACGGGTTCGGGAGACATGCAGACATGACCGAGACGGCTCTCCGGTCAATAACCAACAGCAGGATCTGGATACCCATGTTGGCTCCCACATACTCCTTGATGATCTCATCGGATGAACCACGATGTCGAGGATTCAATCAACCCCGTATACAATTCCCTTTGTCAGACGGTATGTTACTTGCCCGAGACTCGATCGTCGGAATCCCAATACCTCGTTCAGTCTCGTTACCGGCAAGTCACTTTACTCGTACCGTAATGCATGATCCCGTGACCAGACACTTGGTCACTTTGAGCTCATTATGATGATGCAGTACCGAGTGGGCCCAGTGATACCTCTCCGTAATACGGAGTGACAAATCCCAGTCTCGATCCATGTCAACCCAACAGACACTTTCGAGGATACCTGTAGTGCAGTCACCCAGTTACATTGTGACGTTTGGTACACCCAAAGCACTCCTACGGTATCCGGGAGTTACACAATCTCATGGTCTAAGGAAATGATACTTGACATTGGAAAAGCTCTAGCAAAACGAACTACACGATCTTGTGCTATGCTTAGGATTGGGTCTTGTCCATCACATCATTCTCCTAATGATGTGATCCCGTTATCAACGACATCTAATGTCCATAGTCAGGAAACCATGACTATCTGTTGATCAACGAGCTAGTCAACTAGAGGCTTACTAGGGACATATTATGGTCTATGTATTCACACGTGTATTACGATTTCCGGATAATACAATTATAGAATGAATAAAGACAATTATCATGAACAAGGAAATATTATAATAATCCTTTTATTATTGCCTCTAGGGCATATTTCCAACACTCTAGACATACTTCAAGGTACTACAAGTATATATGATTACTATGATGTGGAACAAATAGAAGAATTCGTTGCTTTTATGGGTGCTTATGAAATTGAATCTATGTGTAAAGAGTTTGAAGATTTTGATGATGTTGTTTATAGATCTGAAAATTTAGCTATCCTCAAATATTGCTATGATAATTATGAATACAATTACTTAATTAATGCACTTATTGAGAAAGTCTCCGCTGCCCAAGAGGAGACTAACATTTTGCAGGAATCTATGGAAGAAGAAATTGATGAAACTGTGAGCTCATTGGATGAAAAAGATGATGAGAAGAGAGAAGAACAAAAGGAGGAAGAGCGGATTGATCACCCGTGCCCACCTTCCAATGAGAGTAACTCTTCAACTCATACACTGTTTAATTCCCCTTCGTGCTTACCGAAGGATGATTGCTATGATGACTATTATGATCCCATTAATTCTCTTGAAATATCCCTTTTTGATGATGCTTGCTATGCTTGTGGCCAAGATGACAATATGAATTATGCTTATGGATATGAACTTGCTATAGTTTCTTATGTTATGAATGAAATTGTTGCTATTGCACCCACGCATGATAGTCCTATTATCTTTTTGAATTCTCAAGACTACACTATATCGCAGAAGCTTGCACTTATTAAGGATTATATTGATGGGTTGCCTTTTACTACTAAACATGATGATTTTGATGAATATAATATGCATGTGCTTTCTGCTCCTACTTGCAATTATTATGAGAGAGGAACTATATTTCCACCTCTCTATGTTTCCAACACGATAAAATTGCAAGAAACTATTTATACTGTGCATTGGCCTTTAGTATGTGTGCATGAATTGTTCTTTTATGACATGCTGATGCATAGGAAGAGAGTTAGACTTTGTCATTACATGATTTATGTTACTTTGTGCTCACTGCTAAATTACAAATCATTGTTAATTAAAATTGGCTTTGATATACCTTGGGATCCGGGTGGATTCACTACTTGAGCACTATATGCCTAGCTTAATGGCTTTAAAGAAAGCGCTGCCAGGGAGACAACCCGGAAGTTTTAGAGAGTCATTTATTTCTGATGAGTGCTTTCATATAGTTTAAAAACAAGAAAAATAAAGAGGGGAACCCAAAACTTTTCAAAAAGAGAAGTGAAAGTGAGAGAGACGAGCATTGTGAAAGTGGGGGACGTCCTTGAACTTTGTTCATGCCCATGGGAACTTTGTGAATCTTAATTACAGAAACTTTTCAATAAAAAAAATTATCCCCTTGTATAATTCCATTGTATTATAAAAATAATGTGCTAAGGTTTGCCTTTAGGATGTTTACAATGCTTGTTTGTTTGTACGGTGCAGGACAGAAACTTTGGCTGTAGTGCGCGATTTTACATTTTTAACTGGAACGTCAATTGGTTCTGATTCTTTTTGCACTGTCTTTATATACAACTTGTTTATGTTTCCTAATTTAGGTAGAGTTTTTGGGGTACCAGAAGTATGGTGGATGTTTAGATTGCTACAGACTGTTCTGTTTTTGACAGATTCTGTTTTTGATGCATAGTTTGCTTGTTTTGATGAATCTATCAATTTATATTAGTGGACTAAGCCATGGAAAAGTTATATTACAGTAGACACAATGCAAAAACAAAATATGAATTGGTTTGCTACAGTACTTAGAGTAGTGATTTGCTTTACTATACTAACGGATCTTACCCAGTTTTCTATTGAAGTTTTGTGTGGATGAAGTGTTCGATGACCGAGAAGGTCTCGATGTGAGAAGAAGGAAGAGAGGCAAGAGCTCAAGCTTGGGGATGCCCGAGGCACCCCAGGTAAATATTCAAGGAGACTCAAGCGTCTAAGCTTGGGGATGCTGGGGAGGCATCCCCTCTTTTTTCTTTTATGCACCATGCTGGTATGAGATATTCCTTGGTTGATTTATAGAATGCTCATTGCACTTCACTTAAATCTTTTGATTATGGCTTTATAGAATGCTTCATGTGCTTCACTTATATCATTTGAAGTCTGGATTGCCTGTTTCTCTTCATATAGACAACCTCCATTTGTAGAATGCTCTTTTGCTTCACTTATATTTGTTAGAGCGTGGGCATATCTTTTGTAGAAAGAATTAAACTCTCTTGCTTCACTTATATCTATTTAGAGAGATGACAGGAATTGGTCACTCACATGGTTAGTCATAAAATCCTACATAAACTTGTAGATCGCTGAATATGATATGTTTGATTCCTTGCAATAGTTTTGCGATATAAAGATGGTGATATTAGAGTCATGCTAGTGGCTGGTTGTGGATTGTAGAGACACTTGTGTTGAGGTTTGCAAGTCCCGTAGCATGCACGTATGGTAACCGTTGTGTGACAAATTTGAAGCATGGGGTGTTTCTTTGATTGTCTTCCTTATGAGTGGCGGTCGGGGACGAGCGATGGTCTTTTCCTACCAATCTACCCCCATAGGGGCATGCGTAGTAGTACTTTGCTTCGAGGGCTAATAAACTTTTGCAATAAGTATATGAGTTCTTTATGACTAATGTGAGTCCATGGATTATACACACTTTTACCTTTCCATCATTGCTAGCCTCTTCGGTACCGTGTATTGCCCTTTCTCACCTCGAGAATTGGTGCAAACTTCACCGGTGCATCCAAACCCCGTGATACGATACGCTCTATCACACATAAGCCTCATTATATCTTCCTCAAAACAGCCACCATACCTACCTATCATGGCATTTCCCTAGCCATTCCGAGATATATTGCCATGCAACTTCCATCATCATCATATACATAACTTGAGCATTCATTGTCATATTGCTTTGCATGATCGTAAGATAGCTAGCATGATGTTTTCATGGCTCGTCCTTTTTTTGATGTCATTGCTACGCTAGATCATTGCACATCCCGGTACAACGCCGGAAGCATTCATATAGAGTCATATCTTTGTTCCAGTATCGATTTGTAATATCGAGTTGTAAGTAAATAAAGTGTGATGATCATCATTAGAGCATTGCCCCCCCCCCCAAAAAAAAGAAAGGCCAAAGAAATAAATAAATAAATAAGGGGCAATGTTACTATTTATTTTTCTACACTTGTGCTTCAAAGTAGCACCATGTTCTTCATGTAGTGAGTCTTATATCTTGTGCTTCAAACTAGCACCATGTTCTTCATATAGATTGTCTCCTATGTTGTCACTTTCATATACTAGTGGGAATTTTCATTATAGAACTTGTCTTGTATATTCCAACGATGGCCTTCCTCAAATGCCCTAGGTCTTCATGAGCAAGCAAGTTGGATGCACACCCACTTAGTTTCTTTTGTTGAGCTTTCATACACTTGCAGCTCTTAGTGCATCCGTTGCATGGCAATCCCTACTCCTCGCATTGGCATCAATTGATGGCCATCTCCATAGCCCGTTGATTAGCCGCGTCAATGTGAGACTTTCTCCTTTTTTGTCTTCTCCACATAACCTCCATCATTATATTCTATTCCACCTATAGTGCTATATCCATGGCTTGCGGTCATGTATTGCGTGAGGGTTGAAAAGGCTGAAGCGCGTTAAAAAGTATGAACCAATTGCTCGGCTTGTCATCGGGGTTGTGCATTTTGGGGGCATTTTGTGTGACGAAAATGAAGCATGGCCAAACTGTATGATTTTGTAGGGATAAGATTGCTTTGGCCATGTTGTTTTGAAAAGACATGATTGCTTTATTGGTATGCTCAAAGTATTATTGTTTTTATGTCAAATGATAGACTATTGCCTTGAATCACTCGTGTCTTAATATTCATGCCATGATTAGACATATGATCAAGATTATGCTAGGTAGCATTCCACATCAAAAATTATTCTTTTTTATCATTTACCTACTCGAGGACGAGCAGGAATTAAGCTTGGGGATGATGATATGTCTCCGTCGTATCTATAATTTTTGATTGTTCCATGCCAATATTATTCACTTTCATATACTTTTTGGCAACTTTTTATATTATTTTTGGGACTAACTTATTGATCCAGTGCCCAGTCCCAGTTCCTGTCTGTTGCATGTTTCATGTTTCGCAGAATATCCATATCAAACGGAGTCCAAACGGGATAAAAACGGACGGAGCTTATTTTTGGAAAATATGGAAAATTCCGGAAGAAAAATCCACGCGAGACGGTGCCCGAGGTGGTCACGAGGTAGGGGGGCACGCTTGACCCCCCTGGGCGCGCCCCCTACCCTCGTGAGCCCACCATAAGGCGGTTGACGCTCTTCTTTTGCCACAAGAAAGCTAATATTCGGAAAAAAAAATCACGGCGAAGGTTTCGGCCAATCGGAGTTACGGATCTCCATATATACACGAAACGGTGAAACAGAGCCAGAACAGAACGCGGAAACAGAGAGATAGATCCAATCTCAGAGGGGCTCTCGCCCCTCCCAAGCCATGGGAGCCATGGACCAGAGGGTAAACCCGTCTCCCATCTAGGGAGGAGGTCAAGGAAGAAGAAGAAGAAGAAGAAGAAGGGGGCCTCTCTCCCCCTTGCTTCCGGTGGCGCCGGAGGGCTGCCGGGGGCCATCATCATCACTGGGATCTTCACCAACACCACCGTCATCTTCACCAACATCTCCATCACCTTCCCCCCTCTATCTACAGCGGTCCACTCTCCTGCAACCCCTGTACCCTCTACTTGAACATGGTGCTTTATGCTTCATATTATTTTCCGATGATGTGTTGCCATCCTATGATGTCTGAGTAGATTTTTGTTTTCCTATCGGTGATTGATGAATTGCTATGATTGGTTTGAATTGCATATTTTATTATTGGTGCTGTCCTATTGTGCCCTCCGTGTTGTGCAAGCGTGAGGGATTCCCGCTGTAGGGTTTGCAATATGTTTATGATTTGCTTATGGTGGGTGGCGTGAGTGACAGAAGCACAGACCCGAGTAAGCAGGTTGTTTGCGTATGGGATAAAGGGGACTTGATACTTTAATGCTATGGTTGGGTTTTACGTTAATGAATCTTTAGTAGTTGCGGATGCTTGCTAGAGTTCCAATCGTAAGTGCATATGATCCAAGTAGAGAAAGTATGTTAGCTTATGCCTCTCCCTCAAATAGAACTGCAATGGTGATTATCGGTCTAGTAACATAGTCAGTTGCCTAGGGACAATTCCGCAACTCGTACCACCACTTTTCCACACTCGCTATATTTACTTTATTGCTTCTTTATCTAAACAGCCCCTAGCTTTTATTTACATGCTCTTTACTTTGTTGCAAGCTTACCCAAAACACCTACAAAGTACTTCTAGTTTCATACTTGTTCTAGGTAAAGCAAACGTCAAGCGTGCGTAGAGTTGTATCGGTGGTCGATAGAACTTGAGGGAATATTTATTCTACCTTTAGCTCCTCGTTGGGTTTGACACTCTTACTTATCGAAAACTGTTGTGATCCCCTATACTTGTGGGTTATCAGCACTCGATGTGTCCTACTTTCTAGCACTAGTCATGCCCAAATTCACAGAAAATTTCCATGACCATTGCTACAAACATGACATATCGAGAGCCTGAAATTTGCCGGAACGGAAATGAATCAACATTCCGGCAAAACATAGGCCACTCAGAGTTTCCCTGCAATAGAAAGAGACATATGTGGCCAGCTTTGGAACCACATACACAACAACTAAAGTTCATACAATCTTTGTATATAAATGTTGGTCATTTTCTTGTCTACTTCTAGTGTGCATATACTTTGCTGCCTTGTCTACCCTAGGTGATTGGTATTCATTCCGAAAGTTGAAAGGTGATGATGTTCTCGATTAACTATATATTAGCAGTTATTGTTTAGCCTTAAAAAATATGGTTTCTTAGTAATGTGTTCCCTGGATCAATAACAACATTTATTCTTTTGTGAATCATTATATATTCAATCTATAAAACAATCTTGGCTAAGTAACGTAAATATAGTCGGAATAACCCTAAATATAGGAAAATAACCAAATACTCTTAAATATAATAACATTACATATAGCAAAAAATACTAATGAAAAGATTCTCCTAAGTAAAACTCAATAAGAATTGGACTATACAATGCCATGCCCACCCATTATCATCCAATATTGGCAAAAACTACTAAAGAAAAATATTAGCTGGCCTAAAAAGTATGAACCCTAGAAATTAAAACGAAGAAGAAGAGAGGCAGAGGAGGGAGGCTACCTGCGGCGGAGGGGACTTGGAACAGTGGAGGGGTTGAGGACGATGGAGAGAGGCATCGAGGCCTGGCAGTGGCGGGTGTGGGCGACCACGCGCGGAGGGCCTGGACATGGGAGGGAGGCCGCGCGGGAGGACTGGGATGGGGTAGGGCGGCCGCGCCGGGAGGGCCAAGACGAGGGAGGGCAGCCATGCAGGGGAGGGTCGGCTGGGATGGGTGAGGAAGGTCACCGGAGCAGGGAGAGTGAGTGAGAGCGTGAAGAATGGAGAGGGAGATTGACATGCACTACTGCTAATGGGGACACTTAGCAGTAGCACGGGTTGAAGACGTGCGCTACGGCTATGGAAATACCTGCAGAGGGGGCATGCGGCCCAGCGCTGCTGCTAATTGAGGCCCACCAGCTAGCCCGTGTAAGCGTAGTACCAGCATGGGGCCAGTCGCCCGCACTAGCTATATGATTTGTTGGAGCGCGTGGTGTAGAGCTCGCGTTGCTACTAATGCTCGACCAAGGGTACCTGGGGGCCCGCTTAGCACCAACGGTATTGGGCAACCTTGTGCTACTACTAACATATACCTATAGCGACGTTCTTACGCCCATGCTACTGCTACTTAACAATGAATGTACGAGATACCCTGTGCTAATGCTACTTAACAGTGAATGTCCGAGATACCAAGTTTCGACGACGAGAGGGCCACCCGGGGAACGGAGACGGCGGCCGGGGCCTTAGCCAAGGTAGGCAATGAGTAGCCTATGTGCAGTGCACACCCGTAGAGGTGGCGCGTGGACATCGCGGCAGAGAGCTCGCGGAACCCTGTAGAACAACTTTGTCGTGCTATCGGTCTACTATAAATGGAAATACCACTTTTTGCTATTATATTTTTCAATGCAGTTAACATGGGTTGATTGGTTTGACAATATATAAGAAGCCATTGGTCAAGATTAAGCTCCAATTTACCGTAGACGTGACACCGTAATTAGGTATGAATTAGAAATTACGGTATGTACTTACAATTTGTTGGTTGAGATCATTTTGTGGCTGAACCGGATTATCTAGGTCTATGTCACGTGAGATTTTTTTTTTTTTTTGAGAAACACACGAGGATTTTTTTTTCTCTGTAGGACAAATCAGATAAATAAGATCAAGGTTAGTTGTAAAAATATTATATGTGCATATATAAGCAGGGTGAACCGATGGAAGTGCATGTGAACTATGACTGCGAGGAGAAATTACAACCTCACAGAACGAGAGCACCTTCTAATTACTGTTGTATATATATGCTGTATGAGCACATGCACACAGTTTCTTTAGCAAGGACATTGAAACTTTTACCGGAGAAACACCTCGTCCAGTAGATGGCTTTATCTGCTCGATTCAACCATAGTGGGTCAATAGATGATTGCCGTTTATTTATGGCAGCGGAGGTTAAAGACCGATACGGATGGGATCGCTGGTCGGCACGATAGGTAGCTAGCATCCAGGGTGCGCCGTCACGGAGAAAAAATATGGCCGCATGCCCATGAGCGACCCGTCCATGGAAAAGGATCTCACCTGCCTACCTATGTGAATTCTTGATGCAGAGGTCGGGGCCCTGTCCCCTTTTCGAGAAAAAAGAAAACAAAACTATGTGAATTCTGTGACAACACTTGTACCTTGTAGGGGAAGTATGTTTTTTTTTTGTGAAATGCAGGGGAAGTATATATACACATACCCTATTGCTATGTACTTCTAAGATCAATCAAATATAATGGATAGATAAATATGTTCGCTGTTCTTGCCCAGATTTGGATCGCAGAACAACTTACCCAATTTGTCGTCCCGTTTTATCTTTTATTGACGAGGACCTTCCACTCCCTGTTCCTGTATGATTTGAGTTCCTTTAACCAGATGGGAACATCAACCGCTTTCCAATGCATTTTTCTTGAGCTTATCGGACAAGTACTTGCTAGTTGGTTCTTCCTCCTATCTCATGCCCTCATGAACCACCTCGTCCTTTGTGTTCGTGGACAAGTTGGTTAGTGAGTCATACGCCTCTCCCATTTTGAGATGAATCACCACTGGAGGGCTTTCGTCGAGGGGATCTTCGGCCCGCTGGTCCTCTCAGATTGGGTGCTTGACGAGTTGACCATTCTTTCTCTTATGTTTTTGTAGTTTGTGCTGTAGCTATATGATTCGGCTTTGCTGTATACAAACATATATAGCAAAAGGTTGAGGGAATAAGTAGCAACAAATTATGGCTATTAATTAGGAGGGGGCAGCCTAGCATAAGTAATTAGTACATGAACATGATCTTATCGACCAGGCAATATGAACCATGTTTAGCCCGAAATAGGAGAACATAAACCGTGTTCCTTACCAAAATGAGAGTCCATGCTCTTCATGCATCCGCTTGATTGGATGTATATACAATTAATACTGTAGTACAGCAAGGGAATAGCTAGGAGAGATACTATGTATATCGGTTCAAGATCTTACATTAACTACAGATTTGCAGTAATAAATGATATTCAAAACAAATATAGGGCGTATTTAGTGCCTGTATGGTTGGGGAAGTATTTCACTTCTGTTGGCATTCTTTATGGGTGTCTTTTGTTTGCAAACTTGAAGCCTTTTGCCTTTCCGGGTGTCTTCCATGTCCCGTTACCGTGGCCAGACGCTGCAACTCACGAGTAGTTTGGAATGAATTGCATAAAACCACCACATTTGGGGCTTCGTTTGCGACAAACTACCTAGTCGCTAATTTTTTGCAAAAGTCACCGCGCATTCAGTAATCATTTTGCAAAAAGCACTGATCGAGAGATTTAGCTTATTTAATCATTTTCTGACAAGTGGGACCGGATTGTCGGAAGCTGACTTGGCAAAACATTTACAAACACCCCCTTAGATCTAGAAAAACAAAAGCAATCTGGCCCCTCCCTCTGCCCCGTCGCCCCACTCGTCTGCCGCCACAGCAGCCGCCACGGCGGCCTCCTGCTCCCAGCCCCAGCCGTTGTCCGACGAGGAGGACGGCCCGGCCGGCGGCGGCAGGCCAAGCTCGTCGTCCAAAGCCTCGAGCAGGAAACCCAGCTCTGGCTGTTGCCTGAGATCCTGCCTCCCTCGCGCGGCTCCCATCACCATCACCGGCTCCCGTCGCCGCCGCGAAAACTCCACAGGGCCCTGCCGCAGTGCTGCCGGAGCTCCGCCGACCGGCGAGCAGTCCCCCTCGCTGCCCACTACTGCTTGTTCTCCTCATCCTTGGCCATGGCAGTAGCTAGTCGCGCAGTTGACTCGTCCCTAGCGGCCAGCAACATCAACGACAGGGCACCAGCGGCGAGCAGCAGTAGCGATCGGGAGCTGCGGAGGCGAGTAGCAACATCCGTTGGCAGCAGCAACTGTGGAGAGCTGCGGCGGCGAGTAGCAACAGCCGTTGGTAGCAGTAACGGCGGAGAGCTGCGGCGGCGAGCTGCACCAGCCGCGGGTAGCCGCACACTCAACCGTCCTCAGGTGCTCGTCCGTCAGGCGTCAGGTCAGGTCGGCGGCGTCGCCTCCTCGCCGGAGGCCGGCGTGGCGATTGCTATGGCCCCAGCCGAGCGAGGGGAGGGGGAGGGGCCTGATTGCTTTTGTTTTTCCAGACCTAAGGGGGTGTTTGTAAATGTTTTGCCAAGTCAGCTTCCGACAATCCGGCACCACTTGTCAGAAAGTGATTAAATAAGCTAAATCACTCAATCAGTGCTTTTTGCAAAATGATTACTGAATGCGTGGTGACTTTTGCAAATGAAGCCCCAAATGTGATGGTTTTATGCAATTCACTCGAGTAGTTTCGGCAGGCACTGGGATTTCCTGCGAGGTGCATAGTTTCTGTGCAGTGGCCGCCGGAAGAAACCACATGCTCAAATAAAATGTGGATGCACCACATTCTTAAATATAATGTGACTACGCCACTTTTTTTTCCAAAGTGGCTGCACCACATGCTATAGAGCTTAAAAGGATGATCACCACATGCTCCACCACTTGATCGATGAGCCTGGAGCACCCCTACTGCATCACCACTTCTTGGCTGCACTCTCAATCCGGATTCAAGTCAAGTATCTACTCTTATTATATTTTTGCTACTTGCTAATTTACGGAAGATGCAAAATTCAGCTCAAGCTCCGCTCCATGGAGCTCATTTTTTTGTCTTGAGATGTTGATTTCACCTTTGCTTATATGTTTGCCGAGGCCGAGACAAAAGGCACTCGGCTTACATCCGCCTACCGGCTGGATGTAGGCTGAGTGCATTTTGCCGAGTGTCACCCCAGCGTAGCTGTTGCCGAGGTGCATTCAGCCTTCGCCGGGATGTTTGCACACTTGGCTTAATATGTTTTCCTGTCGTGGTGATGGCGTTCGATGCGACTTCCTCATCCCAGAAGGGTTGTCGCTATTCTCTTGCGATTTCCCAAGCCTTTTGAATGTGTGGCAATTCGTATTGTTTCATAATTTCATTACTTTCATCCTCTGAACTACTTTGAACTTGAAGATGGCCGTTAGCCAATCGATAAGGTGATGGCGATGTGAACAGGCGCCTTTTAGGCACTGGAGAAGAGATCGCTATCAGCCAACACTGGTTGCCTTGTGAGGATGAAGCACTGAAACGACTTACCTACAGATCTTGGTCGGCGTCTACTTCCTCGTCCATGGCCAGGACGAGGACCACGGCCACGATGCCTCCCATGGCTACATTCTTCTTGAGAATAGCCCCCAAGATCTGGGTCGGTCGGACTGGGACAATATTATCATCATCTCTAATGTCGATTACTTCGACCACATCAACATTCCTCTTCTTGAACGGAATCTCCTCCTCCATGAATCCATCCGGTGTGGGCTCAGGAGATGAACCATATCTACTGGAAATCCTTGAAGTTGTCGAAGCACTAATTGAGATCCGCTGCTAGGGGATAATTTTATTGTTGTTAGTGAAAGCGAAGGCAACACATTTCCTATTCTTGAAAAGAAAATATTTATTTTCGAACAGAAAATATTTATTCTCGAACACCACCTTCTCCATGATATGTTGTTCTTCATGTGGTACCTAAGGAGTCGTGTAATGGGACATGGTGGTGATTCCTTGATCAGTATCCCCAACAGGAGTTGCCTGTCTTTGTGTCTCCTGGATCTCAGACAGCACGGCATGTTCTGTGGTTCTCCATGGGCGTGATTCCAACTTGCGGCCAAGAATTTTGATGGGGTTTCCTCTCTGGTAGTCACTTGTGCCGAAGCTACTCCAGATAAAACCTGAGCCGCAGCCACCGAGCACGGCCATGGCTGGAAGTGAACACATGTGAACATGTAGAGGCAGGTATCCCGCATAAATTTCTGAACGAAATCCTCTTCCTCTACCAAGTGAATGTTCGGGACACCGAGCTCCGATGATGAAAGGGATACCGGGGGAACGGAGACGCGATCGGGACATTACCAAGGCGGCCACCGAGTAGTGCATGTGGCCATAAGGGCTCTTGGTTTGTTGTAGTTTCTTCGCCCTTGCTCTTACGCAGAAGTCCAAGCCACCCTTCTACTCTATAGTCAATAATCAGCGGAAGTTCTTTCACCTTTACATGTGTCTTCCTTGTCGCGTCATAATGGCTGCACATTGCATCTCATTAGCGGTTTCGGAAGGCGCTGAGGCTTCCTACGATGTGCACATCGTGGTGGCTGCTGGAGGAAGACACATGCTTAAATAAAAAGTTGCAGCACCACATTCTTAAATAAATAGTGACTACACCACTTTTATGACAAATTAGCTGCACCACCCGCTGTAGGGGCCAGGAGGATGATCACCACATGTTGTAGAGGCCTAGGCAACAACTACTGCATCACCACTTCTTGGTCGCGGTCTCAATAGGGATGCTAGTGAACTATCTACTCTTATTGTATTGTTGCTACTTGCTAATTTACAAAAGATGCAAAACAGAGCGTGAGCTCCATGGGGCTCATTTTTTGGCCGCGGGTTGCTGATTTGACCTCATCTTATATGTTTGCCGATGCCCGACGAAGGGCACTCGGCTTACCTCCGTATGACGATAAGATGTAGACCGAGTGCATTTCCCCAAGTGTCTGACCCGGCGTAGCTGTTCCCGAGGTGAATTCAATCTCTGCCGGGTGGTTTGCACACTCGGCTAAATTTGTTTTTCTGTAGTGGTGGTGGCGTTTGATACAACTTCCTGATCGTAGAGAGTCGCCTCAGTTTTCGCGTGAATTCCTGAGCCTTTTGAATGCGTGGGAATTTCTCCTGCTCCAAACTTGCATCAGTTTGATCCTCTGCACTACTTTGAACTTGAAGATGGCTGTCAGCCGCTAGAGAACTGAGTGGCACTATGAACAAACGCCTCTTAGGCACTAGAGAAGAGGGCGCTATCAGCCAACACGGGTTGTCTTATGAGTGCGAAGTATCTTGCGTCGACTCAGAGTCCACATCCGCATTCATGATCACAAACAGGACCACAGGCATGATCGTGGCATCCTCCTGCGGCCACTTTCTTCTTGAGGATAGTCCCCAAGATCTGGGTCGGTGGGACTGAGATGACATTATCAATCATCGGTACCTCGATTACTTCGACCCCATCGGCATTCCTATTTTTGAACAGAATCTCCTCCTCCATGAATCCATCTGATACGGGTTGAGGAGATGGACCGTGTTTGTCAGAAAACCTTGGAGTTGCAGAAGCACTGATCGGTATCAGCTGGAGTGGGATACTTTTTGTTGTACCACTTGACCGATAAGCCTAGCGCTAATACTGCATCACCACTTCTTGGTTGCGCTCTCAATGGGATGCAAGTTAAGTATCTACTCTTATTGTATTGTTGCTACTTGCTAATTTAGCGAAGTTGCACAATAGAGCTCGAGCTCCATGGAGCTCTCTTTTTTGTCGTGGGTTGCTGATTTCACCTCTTCTTTTATGTTTCCTGAGGCCCCAAAGAAAGGCATTGTCTTACGTCCGTATGCCGATAGGATGTAGGATGAGTGCATTTCGCCCTTTATCACACCCAGCGTAGGTGTTGCCGAGGTGAATTCAGCCTTTGTCGGGTGGTTTGCACACTTGCTTAATATGTTTTTCTGTAGTGGTGGCGGCGTTTGATGCGACTTCGTGACTCTAGAAGAGTCGCCGTTGTTTTCGTGTGAATTCTTGAGCCTTTTGAATTCATGGAATTCATTCAGTTCCAAACTTCCATCACTTTCATCCTCTGAACTACTTTGAACTTGGGGGTGGCCGTCATCCGCTGGAGAAGGTGGTGGCGCGATGAACAGGTGCATCTTAGGAACCAGATAGGAGGGCTCTATCAGCCAACACCGGTTGTCTTGTAGGACGACGTAGCCTGCGCCGACTTAATAGTAGAGCTTGGTTGGCGTCCGCGTCCGCGTCCATGACCACGACCAGGACCACGAGTGTGATTGTGGCATCCTCCCGTGGCCACTTTCTTCTTGAGGGTAGTCCCAAGATCTTGGTCGGTGGCAATGCGACATTATCATTATCGCTAACAATTACTTCGAACCCTTCGGCATTCCTCTTCTTGTACGGAATCTCCTCCACTAATCCATCCGATATGGGCTGAGGAGATGTAGCATGTTTGTTGAAAATCCTTGGAGTTGCAAAAGCACTGATTGGGATCGGCTACAGTGGGATAATTTCCGTGTTGTTAGCGAAAGCGAAGGCAACCCATCTCCTCTCCTTGAAAGGCAAATCCTTATCCTCGAAGACCACCTTCTCCATGATTCATTGTTCTTCATGCAGACAGGTTGGAGGTACAGACCTTATCGAGGGGGCAACCGAGTAGTATATGTGCAGAATGCGGGCCTGTAGAGGTGGTCGTGAGCGGCGGACTCGTGGAACCAGCAAATGATGACAAGCGCGCCTATGTTGCGCCACCGTGGCCATGCGCTATAACTCACCAACCCTTTTGGCAGGCGCTGGGGCTTCCTACGACGTGCACAATTTCTCTGCGGTAGCTGCTGGAGGAAACCACATTCTTAAATAAAATGTGACTACACCACTTTTTTTTATGAAGTGGCAGCACCACACGATATGTTGCACCACTTGACTAGTAAGCCTGGCGCTACTACTGCATCACCACTTCTTGGGTGGCCTCTCATGGGGATGCAAGTCAAGTATTTACTATTATTGTATTGCTGCTACTTAAGAATTTACAGAAGATGCAAAACAGAGCTCGAGCTCAATGGAACTCATGTTTTTCCTAGGTTGCTGATTTCACCTCTTCTTATAAGTTTGCCGATGCCCCGACAAAAGCCACTTGGCTTGTAGGCCGAGTGCATTTCGGTGACTGTCGCACCCGACATTGTTGTTGCCACGTGGTTTCTGCACTCGACTTAATATGTTTTCCTATAGTGGTGCTGGCGTTTGATGTGACATTCTAATTGCGGAAGAGTCACCATTGTATTCGTTAGAATTCCTGTGCCTTTTTAATGCATGGGAATTTGTGCGGATCAAAACTTCCATCACTTTCATCCTCCATACTACTTTGAACTTGGTGGTGTTGTGAATAGGCACATGTTAGGTACTGGAGAAGAGGGCGCTATGAGCCAACACCTGTTTTCTTGTGAGGACGAAGCAGCCTGAGCCGACTTACCTAAAGAACCTTGGTCGCCATTCGTGTCTGTGTCAACGACCAGGACCACGGCCTCGACCGCGGCTGCCTCCCGTGGCCACTTTCTTCTCGAGGATAGTACCCAAGAAAAAGGGATAGACGAATATAAAGTCACACTAGTTGCACTGATTTAAATGTGTTTGGATCTATATCTGGCATGCATTAGTTACAATTGTGTGGTAATGTCCCATGCTTACAGAACAGTCTCGCCTGACCTCTCCCCTCCTTTTGTAGGTGTATTTCACTTGCACACAATTCACATGCACGATGGTCTTGCCCAAACTTATTTTTCTCTTTTTTGCCTAATTCTCTACTTACATGCCCAAAATATAGTATTCATACCTTTCGCTTTGTCAGAAATCATTATTTACCTCGGCACAAAAATATTCATCATCAGTATCATAAATTAAAGATTGAAATAGGTTGTCCTGAGCTGTCACATAATGTAACTCCTCTAAATAGTCGGGTGTATTTGGTTTTACTCATTAATTGCAATAAATTATGGTGTCTCCAGGTTTGCTGAAGATGAGGTTTTGTGCTTTTCTCATCTGTCAGAAAATAAACCAAACAATTCACATACAAAACAATTTCCTCCGAGTCGGCTCTCCCTTTTCGCGTTTGAAAGCAACGGGTCTCATCGAACTCGCTTCTCTCTTTCCCCCATAATTCACTTGCATAATGGTATCATCTAGCTCACTCCACCGTTTCCCACGTTACTTCACGTACGCGATGGTTTTCCCACAAACTCACTTCCCTCTTTCCCGCACACTTCACCTACACAACAGTCTTGGTCCTATCTGACCTCGCTTCCCTCTTATCACATCTTGCTTTGTAAGAACTCGCTAGTTAATTACCGGCACAAAAGATGAATATTGATCTACAGTATGGAGGGAATGAAAAAATGGAATTGCCAGATTCTGATCAGGAAAAGGTAGATTTAAAAAAAGCAATACAAGAAGATGGGTCCGAATACAAATCACACATAGAAAGTTCGTTGTAGAAAAAGTGCCCTGACCTAAACATTCTCCTGGGCCTCGGTCCGGCAACACGCACCCCGCGCCACCAACACGCAATCGCCTCACACTCTTCTATCTCTAGTTTTCTACCAAGAAAATGAAAGATATTGCTACTCTGCGGTCGCCCCAAACCCCCAGTGACTTGCCGGAGCTCCGCCACGCTTCTCCCTACTCCCGGCCGGCCAATGCCCTTGATTCCATCTACCGCCGCCGTGTATTTCTGATTCACCTCCACCTGAGGCCCCGAGTTCTATGTTTTGAAGAGCGACCGCGTTGATTTATGGGGAGGACCAAAATTATCTTCCGGAGCATGTCTTCGGAAAGGTCGCTGAGTTTTCTAATGTGGTGGACATCTCATCCGCCTATGCCTCCATCGTGTTCAACTGCCGCCGCCGCCGCCGGAGCCGGATAGCCCTTGCCCTCGGCTGATTTCCTCTTCCTCGTAGTCAAACACCTACAATAATCGCCAACCTCCATCTCCTTTGGCACAGAGGGCTGCTAGTCCGGCCGTGAGGAGAATTAGGTTTCATGCTAGAGCTCGATTAGGATCGGAGCAGGACCCGGGGGGGGGGGGGGCTTCTGAGAAGAGAGTGTTGGCTTCTGGGTTAGGATGCCAAACGAACCCTATGATGTCTAATGTGAGTAAATGGTAAGGTGACGCCAGCAATTAGGAACTACCTGATGTGACATGTGCGAATAGGACCAAACCTGCACTGGGGCGGCCCCACGTCAATAGCA
>NC_041389.1:580607015-580609899 GCF_002162155.2 Triticum dicoccoides | reverse complement strand
CGCCGGAGCCGGATAGCCCTTGCCCTCGGCTGATTTCCTCTTCCTCGTAGTCAAACACCTACAATAATCGCCAACCTCCATCTCCTTTGGCACAGAGGGCTGCTAGTCCGGCCGTGAGGAGAATTAGGTTTCATGCTAGAGCTCGATTAGGATCGGAGCAGGACCCGAGGGGGGGGGGGGCTTCTGAGAAGAGAGTGTTGGCTTCTGGGTTAGGATGCCAAACGAACCCTATGATGTCTAATGTGAGTAAATGGTAAGGTGACGCCAGCAATTAGGAACTACCTGATGTGACATGTGCGAATAGGACCAAACCTGCACTGGGGCGGCCCCACGTCAATAGCATCCCCTTGACGGTGCCAAAACCCCGCTGCTTACCAGGTAGGGTTGACGCATGCTTCCCACAAAAAGGAAATACATCTAGCTGCAGCTTTAATTTGTTCTAATTTGTTGCAAAAGAGAATGGCGTCAAGGCTAGTGACAGCCAGCAGATGGTGGATGGAGACGGGGCGGTAGCGAGTCGGGAATGAGGGACCAATATATTACAATGTTCTAACATTTTATGGGATTCCGTCAATCTTCAATCAGTAATGAGGGACCGATATATTACAGTGTTCTGGCAGTTTTGACAGTGGCAATTCTATGAGAAGGGTCATGAGAAGGGCAATGGTTCCTCGTGGAACTAGAGATGACGCGCGCTCCGCAGTTGACGCCTTGACGGTGGTGCTAACTCCCACGACCTGCCCGGAGGAGTCAATGGTCGCGCCGATGTCATCGTTGGCTAGCCCCACCACCGGCCTCCAATTGGTCACATACAATTGCAGTACAATACGGTGCTGGGAGTGGGAGATGCCGCTGTGTGTTTGGGGATGGGCGGTGGGCCATGGCAGAGAAGATGGAGTTTAGAGGTAGGGCAGAGGGGAAACAAGCACGCGCGCAGCCATGGCCATGTGTTCCTGGTCGGCCGTAGTTTCTTTGCCCGTACTCTCACGCAACAGTCCATTCGGATATGTTGTGTCCATTTCATTTGTATTCAGCTGCGTGAGTACAATCTGCTTCCTTGATGTCAAAGTTGATGAGGATGCACACGCCATCCGGGAGGGCGATGCGCTCGCCGGTGCGGAGGTTGAGCATGGCATGACCGCGCTAGTGATGGGATGATACCACGACCCACCCTCCTAGAGCGGAGCAACAGAAACAGGCCCCGCGGCGTGGTCAGAGAGGGCCGAGCGCAGATCAGCGGAGCCGCTGAAGATCCTATAGTTGTCAGTATAGGCAGTGGAGGGCTTGAGGAGGCATGGTTCTGCAAGGCTACCCGGCGCCAGTCTTTGCTGATGGCGGACGCTTGGACTCGATCTGCGATGCATGACAGCAAGAGGAAGATATGGCCAAGGAGATCTTGGTGGAGGTTGGATGGAGATCTTATGCCATGACAAGCCGGTCTTCCCTCGCTGCATGTCCTACTCAAGCGATGGCTGAGCTGCAGGACGAAGGACGAGGTCCATAGGCCTGTGGGTGCTCCGGCGAATGAGTTCGTGATGGAGCTGCGCTACCGCCGGTGCCAGGCGTCCAGGCTCCCTTGCTGCACGGTGAAGACAGCCTCCCTCCCTTTCCATTGTAGCACCTACCTGCTCCGCTCTCTGTCATCCATAGTAAACTAAAATTGATTGGTTCTTAAGAAAAACTCAAATCTACTTTGAATCAACAAAAGAACATAACGACAGATTTGTGCGCTTCTCGCTTGGGCCATCTGGGCAGATAGGGCCGCCAAGGTCCTGCAATTGTCGTGTTTTGGACTGCAGTATGCCGGTGTCTACATGATGGTGATGCGTTGGCCAAGGGCGCACGGGTGGTTGTTGTCTAGTGCATGCGCAACGGTTGCACGTGGGGGCCCTTCTCAGCACTCGCAATGTTTGTCTTTGATGGGGGTAAGGGTGCACCGACGTCTTCTAGTCCGCATCAAACATGGTGGTCCCCGTCTCAACTCATGAAAATGACATTTGGGTAGTGGCCCCTGGGTCATGGCGGATGATGTATGCTAGATCGCACAGGTGTGAATTGGCAGTGGCTAGATCGCACAACGAAGTGCGGCCACATATATGAGTTCACTCTCTCTATGCTGCTCCAGCTGCCTGCATGGTTTTGTTTTGGCCTCCCTTTTGTGCCCGTAAACACGCACTCCTCGCGGTCTTCGTGTGCTGCTATGCACGGCCATCCTTGGTTTGCGTGCCCTCTATTCTCGTATGGCATCCCGTCTATCTCTTGGTCGGTGGTGTCCAGATCCAAGAACAGTCGTCGTTGTTCTCTTGCGAATTCCCAAGCCTATTGATTGCATGCATAATTGTCCAATTCCTAATATCCATCACTTTCATCCTCCGAACTACTTTGAACCAGGAAATGCCCATCAGCCACTGGAAAAGGTGGTGGCGTTGTGAACATGCACTTGTTACGCACTGGGAAAGAGGGTACTATTAGCCAACACCGGTTTCCTTGTGTGGACGAAGTAGCATGGGCCGACTTACTTGCAGAGCTTGGTCGGCATCAGTGTCCACATCCACTACCATGAACAGAACCACAACCACGACCGCGTTTTCCTCCCGTGACCACTTCTTCTTGAGAATAGTCCCTAAGATTTGGGTAGGTGGGACTGGGGCGACACTATCATCATCACTAATGTCGATTACTTCTAGCATATTGGCTTTCCTCTTCTTGAACGAAATCTCCTCTCCACGAATCGATGTTGGCTGAGGAGATGCACTACATTTGTTAGAAATCCTCGGAGTTGGAGAAGCACTAGTCGGGATCGGTTGCAGCGGGACAATTTCGTTGTTGTTAGTAAAAACAAAGGGAACCCATTTTCTCTTCTTGAAAGGAAAATCCTTACCCT
>NC_041389.1:580605734-580606833 GCF_002162155.2 Triticum dicoccoides | reverse complement strand
CATGGAAAAGGGTGACGATCCCTAGATCAATGGCCTCGATAGATGTTGTCTGTCTTTGCGTCTCGTGGATCTCGGACAGCACAACTTGTACCATGATTCTCGACCAGCATGATTCCACCTTGTGGCAAGACTTTTGATCTGTTTCCGCTCCGGTGGCCTCTTGCACCAGAGCTACTCCAGAAAAACCCCATATCGCAGCCCGAGCGAGGCCGTTGTTAGACGTGAATGCATGTGAACAACGAAGAGCCAGACACCACGCACGAATTTCTGAATGAATTTCTCTTCCTCGGCCAATTGAATGTCTGGGATATCGAGCTCCGACGATGAGAGGACCACTTGGGGATTGGAGCCGGGTCGGGACCGTACAAATGCATCCACTGAGCAGCATATGTGCAGGACACGCCCGTAAAAGTGGCCATGCAACAACTTAGTGAAAGTGCAACTTACACTTTTTTTGTTCAGTTACAATTTTCTAGAGAAGTGTAGGTTACACTTTTTTGGGAAACTAAATTTGAATTAATCTAAACAGATTGATGCTTAAGAAAAATTTAATCTATTTAGAATCAATGATTAAATCTACTGCTTCTTCTAAAATCATGAGTTTGGTGAATCCAGACGATCCCAGCCATTCAACCATCCACATCCAGCGTCCAACATTGCTCCAATGATGTATCTATCACAGCATCATAATTTGGAAACAACATTGATTACATTAATTGCAATTGATCTTAGAAATCCATTAAAAATCATTAACTGCAATCAATTCTAGAAATACCGGTAATTGCAATAATTATATTCATAGAAACATTCTCTCATTGCTTCCCAAGATACTATCAAATTGGACCAGTGTTAAACATGGTGATTGGGGCCCACATTTTAGTTGTGTAGTGCGCGGGCAACTGTTGCATGTGGAGGCCCACGTCTATAGTGGCAACATCCATCATTGATGGTGCCAGGGCCCACCAATGGCTTCCAGTTGACATCAAACATGGCGGTGCCCGTCTCTGCTCATAAATAGGATGCTAAGGTAGCAGCCCCTAGGTATGGCGGATGTTGCCGTTCAATTCACACATGATGCATTTTCTTCTTTTGATCTTTT
>NC_041389.1:580598633-580605191 GCF_002162155.2 Triticum dicoccoides | reverse complement strand
CCTCCATCATGTTCAATCGCTGCCGCCGGCACCGGAGCTGGTTAGCCCTTAACCTCGATTGCGGCTGATTTCCTCTTACTTGTAGTCGTACTCCTACTACTACTGTCCGCATCCATCTCCTTTTGCAGATATCGGCCACTAGTCTGTGAGGAGAATTTGGTTTAGAGCTCAGAGCAGAACGGCGGGCTAGGGAGATGCGGAGCGGCCAAAGCATGATCACTTTTGAGGAGAGAGTGTTTTGCTGCTGGTTTACGACGATAGACAAACTGTATAGCCTATACATAGGAACTGACGGATGTGAGGTGACATTTGTGCGATTATAAATTTGGTTCTTACAAATCTCTTTATGATACTTGCATGCCTGCCTGTATATAACCATCTTCGTGTATGCAGTTTGCCGGGAGTGTATTATGAAGAAAATAGATGAAGAGGAGACTGTATCCCTGCCCAGTATGTGACGTTGCTCTTGGGATCACTCCTGAAGAGAAACTCAGGTAAGTAATTGTTAAAATGCCAAGGTTATCTGTTGTACAATATTGTTTTTCGAACTGGTCAGTTCTTTTTTTTTAAATCCATGATAAAAAACATATAACTTGTTTTTCATAATAGTTAAAAAAAGAGTATCAGTCATTGTGCCTGTTGTTTGCATTAGTAGGCCCATAACCCATCTGCGTGGCCCAACCAATTTGGCTCAAAATGGAACCGCGTGCCTCCTCCACGGCTCTATCTGTAGCATCGTCCAGTCGGCCTTGATGTCATCGATCGTTGGCGCCTACGCCGGCACGGTCTCGTCGGACGACTACACCATAGAAAGGCAGGTAAAGCTTCCCCTCGTCCCCATCTCAGGCATCCAGCCATGCAGGATCCACCGCCGACGGGAAACCCCAAGACATTACGGCTCCTGCCCCCCTTCCTATCTCTCGATCATAGATACACTTTCATTAGTTTTCAAACACTGTTAGATCTGTTGGAAGGGGTTAACTGATGTTAGTGTCAGTTTAGGAGCAACTTATTCACTCATAGATAGGTCTAATTCTGCTGCAAGCTAGGAAGATTGAGTAAGCTAGCAACTGAAAAAAGAAATTTATTCACTCATAGATAGGTCTAATTCTGCATCAAGCTAGGAAGATCGAGTAAGCTAGCCATTGAATCCAACTGTTTTTCGTCACACTATGGGGTGGATTTGAAGTTGATTTTCCAGGCAAAGTTTCGTGAGGTCACCTAGACGAATTGGGTGGTTCCCACTGTATGAGCTGCTTGTGCTAATACCCCACTTGTTTTCTGTACTCCTACCATGACTGTGATGTAACCCAGTTGTCTGCAAATAAAAGGGATCTAGCATTAATAACATGTGAGCCTTAAGAAGTCGTCATGCCACCCTATTTAGGCCTTCTTATCACTAATAGTACTTATAGTGGATGTCAAAGCAGATATTGCTATTGGAGGCCGAACTCCATGGAGGCCTCCAAATGTAAAATTCAAAACTAATGAAAATTCATATTTTTTACTGTTCAAAAAATTCAGAAAAAATATAGACATACATGAAAGAATAATGCACAAGTGTGTAAATTTTTCAAGACAAAATACATTTAAATAAGGGCTGTGCAATAGAAAAAAACTAATCTAGGGCTTTTTAACACATGATACCGTTCATCCACCCAGACCATTAATTTGTCTTTTTTGTATAGATCGCATTTAAAGGTATTTCATCCTAAAATTTATACATACACCTCACATCCTTGTTTGCTTGTACAAAAAAATCAGATTTTTTTAAGCCAAAAAATTTGAATTTTCATATTTTTTTTCCAAAATTGGCTGCCATGGAGGCATATTCATGCCTAAGGCCATTTTAGGGTTTTACTGATACTAAAGCAAGTAAGTATATCTGATCGAAAGCCGTCTATTCATCTGTAACAATAGATCAAACTTTATAGTTCCCTGGCTGCCTCAAAATGGCTCATGCTACAAGTCCTCCCGCTTGTTTTATCTCAGTAATAATTGGGCCGACACAAAATTTTGTGGCCCCTCTCCCTCCTATTGCACGTGCTAGAGAGTCATTGGATGAGTCGGAACATGGCCTCAATGACCACATACCAAAGCCCCACATCAAAGTTGAAGCGGGTTCCGCCAACAGTTTTAGTACTGCATCCGACTGACAGGCGACAGGCCACACCGCACAGTCCCATGCTCCTGTGGTTGTCTCTTTAGGATTTACCTGCACCAACGCTACACCGCTGACAATGGCCTCCAACTCCGATGACGCCCAGCTGCAACTTAAGAACTTGGCAGTAGTGATGTATAGACTGTAGAGCAAAAACTGCTCAAAATGGAGAAAACATGCTAACGAAATTCACTTTGAATAGAATCCGTATAGAACTATTGTGAAGGATATATGCAATTCCGAGCAAACATGTCAACACATGTGTAGCTTGATCTTAGTTGGACCTTAAAGTGATAGGAGTTCATATACATTTCCATTGTGTTATTGCATTTTAAAAATTGTACCTTCCAGTAAAATATGTTGTTCACGCACACCATTTATTAATAGCTGCAGAAATAATTAGTTTATTTTGACCATTATATAACTGAAAGTGCACTTACATTTTTGTGAAGAATAAGAGTATACGGACGACCCTTATATAGCAGAAAAGTGCAATTAACATTTTTGTGAAGTATAAGAGTACATCTATCTCTGTACGCATCTGAATAAAAAATAGTTCCTTCTTGTTATTAGTGAAAGTACACTAGCTTAAAATTACACTTCTGTGGATTCTACTACTGTATAAATCCTGCATAAGTTGTAACAGCTATCAGAGCTCTTCGTGCCGACTGCCTGCTAGTACATTAGTATCTTGTCTAATAACACTGGCTCAAACACACACGCTTGCTAAATAAAAGTATATACATTATAGTTTTGCGAAGCAAAAGGTTAGAATTCCAGCCACCTTTATTCTTTTTTTTACCCGATCTCGACTCAGGTACTCCATGCCTCAACTATATGCGCCGCTAGCTAACATGATTGCTTGTTTCCTTGTTTGAAGGGCTGATATGAGTATCCATGCTACCTGGAATAATTTGTTTCCACCTAAGGGCTGATACAAGTATCCATATAGATGAAATGAGTTCGAAACAGACTTCAAATTTAGCACACATACAGCAAACTGGATATGGAACTTTCAAGTTCACATATTACAACAACAACCAAATCAAAGAGTACAACAGAAAAGAAACACCGACGAGGAGCAAACACAAACAACAAAGACTCTAATTGAACTGATAGATATCTGCATGATGCGTCAAACCAAACCTGCTGGGTATAGCTCAATTAGTGGTGGTACCAAATGCACGGCGAGGTGTCGGAAGGGGGAGACCATGGCAGGCAACGCTCGGTCCTACTGGGGATTGAGTAAGGCCACCCGCCGGCGCCAGCGCAAGGATACTCGTTCTGCTGGAGGACACTGTGCGGACCACCAGGGTAGACGTCGTCGAGGAAGTAGATGTAGCCCGGGCTGCCAGCGTGTCCCGTGTTGAAGGCCTTGGAGTAGGCCCGGCCCTCGAAGAGCACCTACCCGGCCATCTGGTAGACGTGCCACCACCAGGAAGCCAGCCGGCCCTCCTGCTGCTTATGTAGCCTGAAGAGCTGGAACCGCGACGTGCGGCCCCTGAATGGCGAGATGAATCTCCTCACCATCAACAGATCGGCGCCAGAGGCAGAGGGCAGGAGGTAGCAGGATACGATCGATCTGTGTGCCATGTTCGTCCGGGGAGCACGAACTCCTAGGCAAGATGTACATTGGTATGCGTAGATGTCGAAAGTTCAGCCTTGTAGCAGTAGAGGTCATCATCTGAGTCGACGGCCCAGAACCATCCATGTTTGTAAGTCAGGTCTTGGGCGTTGGGCGAGGCCATCATCTCTGCCGACAGCGACGTCCAGCACTCCATGCCAGGCGGCAGAAGGCCATGTTTGTTTGGTTGGACATTATGGCAGCGACCACGTGGGCACCAGAAAATGGGGCAGCGGACATGGCGGCTGCGCAAATCATCATGGGGCACCTGATGTCGTCGACGTTGATGGGGATGCACACGCCATCCGGGAGGGCGATGCGCTCGCCGGTGCGGAGGATGAGCATGGCATTACCACGCCAGTGATGGGATGATACCACAACCCACCCTCCCGAAGCGGAGCAATAGAAACAGGCCCCCGCGGCCTTGTCAGAGAGGGCCGAGCGCGGATCAACGGAGCCGCCGAAGATCCTGTAGCTATCGGTCCGGGCGGTGGAGGGCTTGAGGAGCCATGGTAGCGGGGACAGGTTCTACAAGGCTACCCGACGCTAGTGCTTGCTGATGGCGGACGCCTGGACTCGATCCACGATGCACGTCAGTAGGAGGAAGATATGGCCGAGGAGATCTCGGTGGAGGCTCGATGGAGATCTTATGCCATGACGTGCCGGTCTGCTCTCGCTGCATGTCCTACTCAAGTGGTGGCTGAGCTGCAGGCCGAAGGACGAGGTCCATAGGCCGGTGGGTGCTCCGGTGAATGAGTTGGTGATGGAGCTGCGCTACCGTCGGTGCCAGGCGTCCAGGCTCCCTTGTTGCACGGTGAAGACAACCCCCCTCCCTGCCATTGAAACACCTAGCTGCCCACTCTCCGTCATCCACTCATGCTCGTCGTTCAGTTGTCCATCGATCGGCCAGCCTACCTAGGACTCTATATCTGCATATCTTTCACATTTTTGCTGGACCAGGCAAAGCGAGAAGGGGCGAAAAAAAGAGGTTAGCCTAGCCGTAGACCTGCTAGATAAAGAATCTGAAAAGTTTATGTAGGCACTTTTTGTTTATAATTCCTTTGTTTCTTTCTTGTGGTAATTCTGTTTGTTTACCCACTATACAAGGATGTGCAGTAGCCGTGATTTGTTCAAATGATCTTCTAGGTGAGATGCCTTCGGTTTGTTCCATGGTGGTGTCTAGTGGTTTTGGTTGGTAATGGTCTATGCCCGTGCGTGGCCATCAAAGCTGCATACCAAGCGAGCTGGACAGTTGGCTCCACTCTCTACATTTCATTCTGATGGCCTCTTCTCCGTATATGCCTAAGTCGATGATACTTTGTGAAGTCTCATTCAATTAAGAAAAGTGCAACATTAGTTCAATCAAAGTGCAACTTGGAGTTTCTTTATTTAGTTGTATTTTTTAAGAAAAGTGCAGGCTACACTTATTTAGTAAACTTAAATTGATTTTTCTAAATTGATTGGCTCTTAAGAAAAACTCAAATCTACTTTAAATCAACAAAATAACATGATGGCTAATTTATGCGCTTCTCGCTTGGGCCAGCCACCCAGATAATGCCGCCAAGGTCCTGCAATTGTCGTGTTTTGGACGGCAGCGTGCCAGTGTCTGCCTGATGGTCATGCGTTGGCCAAGGGCGCGCGGGTGGTTGTTATCTAGTAAATGTGTAAGGGTTGCACGTGGGGCCCCTTCTTGGCAGTCATAATGTTTATCTTTGATGGGGTAAGGGCGCACCGACGTCTTCTAGTCCGCATCAAACATGGCGATGCCCGTCTCTATTCATGAAAATGACGTTGGGGTAGTGGCCCCTGGGTCACGGCGGATGTTGTATGCTAGTTCGCGCAGATGTGAAATGGCAGCGGCTAGATCGCACAACGACATGGGTGCCCACTTTGCAAAGGCTACTTCCGGGAGGCCCGCGCCTTCGTCCAGTGCGGCCACATATGTGAGTTCACTCTCTCTATGTTGCTCCCCGCTGCCTCCACGGTTTTGTTTTGTGCTCCCTTTTGTGTCCGACAGAATGCACTCCTCGCGGTCTTCCTGTGCTGTTGCGCACGACCATCCTTGGTTTTGGTTTCCTCTATTCTCGTCCGGCGTCCCGTCTATCTCTTGGTCGGTGGTGTCCAGATCCAAGACAGTCGTTGTTGTTCTCTTACGAATTCCCGAGCCTATTGATTGCGTGAAAATCCGTCCAATTCCAAATATCCATCACTTTCATCCTCCAAACTACTTTGAACCAGGACATGCCAACCAGCCACTTGAAAAGGTGGTCACGTTTTGTGAACATGCACTTGCTAGGCACTGGACAAGAGGGTGCTATTAGCCAACACCGGTTTCCTTGTGAGGATGAAGTAGCATGGGCCGACTTACCTGCAGAGCTTGGTCGGCATTCGCGTCCACATCCACTACCATGAGCAGGACCACAACCACGACCGCGTTTTCCTACCGTGGCCAGTTCTTCTTGAGAATAGTCCCTAAGACCTGGGTAGGTGGGACTGAGACGACACTATCATCATCACTCATGTCGATTAATTCGAGCACATTGGCTTTCCTCTTCTTGAACGAAATCTCCTCTCCACGAATCGATGTTGGCTTAGGAGATGTCCTATATTTGTTAGAAATCCTCGGAGTTGGAAAAGCACTAGTCGGGATCGGTTGCAGCGGGACAATTTCATTGTTGTTAGTAAAAACAAAGGCAACCCATTTTGTCTTCTTGAAAGGAAAATCCTTACTCTGGAAGACCACCTTCTTCATGATCCACTATTCTTCATGCGG
>NC_041389.1:580597141-580598441 GCF_002162155.2 Triticum dicoccoides | reverse complement strand
CGTCATGGAACAGGGTGACGATCCCTAGATCGATGGCCTCGATAGATGTTGTCTGTCTTTTCGTCTCGTGGATCTCGGACAACACGGCTTGTTTCTCCACCAACATGATTCCACCTTGCGGCAAGCCTTTTGATGCGTTTCCGCTCCGGCAGCCACTTGCACCCGAGCTACTCCAGAAAAACCCCATGCCGCAGCCCGGGTGAGGCCGTTGTTGGACGTGAATGCATGTGAACAATGAAGAACCAGACACCACACACGAATTTCTGAACGAATTCCTCTTCCACGACCAGAATGTCCGGGATATCGAGCTCCGACGATGAGAGGCCCACCTGGGGAATGGAGCCAGGTCAGGACCTTACAAAGGCATCCATTGAGTAGCATATGTGCAGGACGCGCCCGTAGAGGTGGCCATGCAACAATTTAGTGAAAGTGCAACTTACACTTTTTTTATTCAGTTACAATTTTCTAGAAAAGTGCAGGTTAGACTTTTTCAGTAAACTAAATTTGAATTAAACTAAACCGATTGATGCTCAAGAAAAAAACTCAATCTACTTGGAATCAACGAGCAAATCTACTGCTTCTTCTAAAATCACCAGTTTGGTGAATCTAGACGATCCCAGCCATTCAACCATCTACATCCAACGTCCAACATTGCTCCAATGATGTATCTATCACACCACCATAATTTGGAAACAACATTGATTGCCTTAATTGCAGTTGATCTTAGAAATCGATTAAAAATCATTAATGCAATTAATTGTAGAAATACCGGTAATTGCAACAATTATATTCGTAGAAACATTCTCTGATTCCTTCCCAAGATACTATCAAATTGGACCAGTGTTGCACATGGTGATTGGGGCCCATATTTTAGGTGTGTAGTGGGCGGGCAACGGCTGCACGTGGAGGCCCACGTCTATAGTGGCAACATCCATCATTGATGGTGCAAGGGCCCACCAATGGCTTCTAGTTGACATCAAACATGGCGGTGCCTGTCTCTGCTCATAAATAGGACGCTAAGGTAGCAGCCCTTAGGTATGGTAGATGTTGCCCGTCAATTCACACATGATGCATTTTTTTCTTTTGATCATTTTCATCTGAAAGGGGCGACGAAGGCGCACGGATTTTTTTATTCGTTTTAGAAAGCGTTGCTGCGAAAGAAGTTGAAATTGCATCTAGACCCTAAATGTATTTTAGTGTTGATTATGATATAATTAGTGGGCTTAATGGCTTAATGTTAGTTATCCAGGTTATCTTAAGACATTGTATTGGTCTCTTGCTTAAAGAATATTGAGATGGT
>NC_041389.1:580573089-580596881 GCF_002162155.2 Triticum dicoccoides | reverse complement strand
TTTCAAAAAGAAAATGTTGTTAGTTTTTCTAAGGCCCAAAGGTGTTTTTGATTTTATTTGAATAATAGGAAAGTCACAATATGAAGAGGCGACGTTTCACGAGGATCTGAGTGCGTCTGCCTTGCCTGATAGGGAGGAGCGAGATTATCTTTCAGGAGCATGTTGTCCAAGTGGTTTGTAGGCAGGGGGGGAGGGGGAGGGTGTTGCGGATGAGGTCGAGATCGCGTCTGCCTTCACCCTCTCCGCCTCCTTCGTGTTCAACCGCAATCACTAGCACTGGAGCTGGTTAACCCTTAACCTCGATTGCGGCTGATTTCCTCTTCCTTGTAGTCGTACTCCTAATACTACTACTGCCGGCATCCATCTCCTTTTGCAGAGATCGGACGTTAGTCTGCGAGGAGAATTTGGTTTGGAGCTCGTGACCAGAGCAGAACGAGGGGCTAGGGAGATGCGGAGCGGCTGAAGTGTGATCACTTTTGAGGAGTGTTTTGCTTCTGGTTTACGACGACAGACGAACCGTAGAGCCTATACATAGGAACTGTCTGATGTGAGGTGACATGTGTGCGCTTATAACTTTGGTTCTTACAAATCTCGGTATGATACTTGCATGCCTGCCTATATTATAACCATCTTCGTGTATGCAGTTTGCCGGGAATGTGTTATGAAGAAAATAGATAAGAGGAGATTGTATCCTGCCCAGTATGTGACGCTGCTCTTGGGATCACTACTGAAGAGAAACTCAGGTAAGTAATTGTAAAATACCAAGGTTATCTGTTGTACAATGTTGTTTTTCCAACTGGTCAGTTCTATTTTTTCTTTAAATCCATAATAAAAAACATGTAACTTGTTTTTCAGAATAGTTAGAAAAATGAGTACCAGCCATTGTGCATGTTGCTTGCATTAGTAGGCCCATAACCCATTTATCTGCCTGACCCAACCAATTTGGCTCAACATGGAACCGCGTGCCTCCTCCACGGCTCTATCTGTACCATTGTCCAGTCGGCTTCGATGTCATCGGTCGTCGGCACCTACGCCGGCACGGTCTCATCGGACGACTGCACCACAGAAAGGATGGTAAAGCTTCGCCCTCGTCCCCATCTCAAGCATCAAGCCATGTAGGATCCCCGTCAGGATCCACCGTCGATGGGGAAACCAAAGACAGTACACCTCAGGTCCCCCTTCCTTTCTCTCGATCATAGCTACACTTTCTTTAGTTTTCGAACAATGTTAGATCTGTTGGAAGGGGGTAACTGATGTTAGTCTCAGTTTAGGAGCAACTTATTCACTCATATATAGGTCTAATTCTGCAGCAAGCTAGGAAGATTGAGTAAGCTAGCAATTGAAAAAAAAGGTTTATTCACTCATAGATAGGTCTAATTCTGCAGCAAGCTAGGAAGATCGAGTAAGCTAGCCATTGAATCCAACTGTTTTTAGTCGCACTATGGGTGGATTTGAAGTAGATTTTCGAGGCAAAGTTTCATGAGATGACCTAGACGAATTGGGTGCATCCCACTGTATGAGCTGCTTGTGCTAATACCCCACTTGTTTTCAGTACTCTTACCATTACTGTGCTGTATCCCAGTTGTCTGCAAACAAAAGGGATCTAGCGTTAATAACATGTGAGCGTTAAGAAGTCGTGCTGCCACCCTTTTTAGGCCTTCTCATCAATAATAGTACTTATTTTTACATTTCAAAAGGGACCACAAACGGGATGTCACAGCGGAAATTGCTATTGGAGGCCGAACTCCATGGAGGCCTCCAAATGCAAAATTCAAAATTTGTGAAAATTCATATTTTTATGTTTCAAAAAATACTGAGAATAATACAGACATACATGAATGCATAATGCACAAGTATGTAAATTTCCAGGACGAAATACGTTGAAATGAGGGTTGTGCAATAAAAAAAAGTCTAGGCCATTTTAACAAATGATACTATTTATCCTCCCAGACCATGAATTTTTCTTTTTTGTACAGATCACATTTCAACGTACTTCATCCTGGAATTTACACACATACACCTCACATCCGTGTTTACTTGTATAATTCTTTCAGATTTGTTGAAACCAAAAAATTCGAATTTTGATTTTTTTTTTCAAAAATCGGCCTCCATGGAAGCCAAGATCCAAAACGCCATACTCATGTCAAAGGCCATTTTGAGGTTTTACGGACACTAAAGCCAGTAAGTATACATGATCCAAAGCCTTCTATTCATCTGTACCAATAAAACAAAATTTACAGTACCCTGGCTGCCTCAAAATGGCTCATGCTACAAGTCATCCCGCTTGTTTCATCTCAGTAATAACTTGGCGACACAAAATTTTGTGGCACCTCTCTCTCCTATTGTACGTGCTAGAGCGTCATTGGATGAGTCGGCAGATGGCCTCAGAGACCAGGTACCAAAGCCCCACATCAAAGTTGAAGTGGTTTCCGCCAACAGTTTTAGTAGTGCATTTGACTGACAGGCGACAGACCACACCGCACAGTCCCATGCTCCTGTCGTTGTCTCTTTAGGTTTTACCTTCACCAACGGTATGCCGCCGACAATGGCCTCCAACTCCGATCACCCCCAGCTGCATCTTAAGACCTTGGCAGTAGGGATGTATAGACTGTAGAGCAAAATATGGTCAGAATGGAGAAAACACGCTAATGAAATTCACTTTGAATAGAATCCGTATAGAACTATTGTGAAGGATATATGCAATGCCCACAAGCAAACATGTCAACACATATGTAGATTGATCTTAGTTCGATCCTTGAAGTCATAGGAGTTCAAATACATTTCCATTGTGTTATTGCATATAAAAAATTGTACCTTTCAGTAAAATATGTTCTTTACACACACCATTAATAGCTGCAGAAACAATTAGCTTATTTGGACCATTATATAACTGAAAGTGCACTTAACATTTTTGTGAAGAATAAGAGTACACGTACGACCCTTATATACCAGGAAAGTGCACTTAACATTTTTGTGAAGAATAAGAGTACATTTATGTCTGTACGCATCTGAATGAAAAATAGTTCCTTCTCGTAATTAGTGAGAGTATACCAGCTTATAAGACGTGATGTTTCTCAGCCCGATGCGCTTGGGTGAATAGTAAATTCCAAAATAATATGAAAAAAAATCAAAACTTTTGAATATTTTTGTACTAAACATTGATAAATTTTCTGGATGCTTGCAAAATTTCGTCACGGAACAACATTCCTGGAAATTGTGGCAAAGACAAAATAGAACCGATGCTTCAAAAGTGCTATTATCAAAAGCAGTTTGGAGTGTTGATTTTGTTATTTTTGCAACGACTTCCATGAATGCTCTTTCATGTTGAAATTTTAAAAGAATCCAGAAAGTTTGTCAGTGTTTGCCATTAAAACATTTCAAAATTTTGTAATATTTTTTTTCTAAATTTACTGTTCATCCCGAGCTCATTTGAGCCGGCGGTAGAGTAGGACATTTCCTTATAATTACACTACTCTGGACTCTACTGTATAAATCTTACATAAGTTGTAACAGCTATCACAGCTCTTCGTGCCGACTACCTGCTAGATTATTATCTTGTCTAATGAAACACTGGCTCAAACACACACGCTTGCAAATAAAAGTATATTCATTTTTGTTCTGTGAAGCAAAAGCTTGGAATTCCAGCCACCTTTATCTTTTTTTCATGCGATCTCGACTCAGGTACTTAACTATATGCTGCTAGCTATCATGATTGATTGTTTCCTTATTTGAATTTGTTTCCACATAAGGCAGATTTTAATTTTATCCCCTCGCACCCAGGCGGCACTGAGGGCGAAACCGCCGCCACCCCAAGTTCTCCCTCCCCTGTGCTTCCTCGCCGCCGCTGCTGCCTGCTCCTGTCGCTGCGGTGGCAGTGGGTCCCCGCGGCCAAATTAATGGTGTCGTGGGAGGCTTCTCATCATGGTGTTGACAGCCTTCGAGTTCGACTGGGGGCGGCACTGGTAGGCCGGGATGGCGGCCCGCGAAATATAGTGGTAAGGGTGATGCGGCGTACCATTGCTTCCTTGGCGCTGCTGCGTGGAGGGCGCAGGTCAGGGGCCGGAGCCCATTTCCGGCGTGGCTGGTGACGGTTGCGGTGGGCCAGCGCGTGTGGCAGCCTGCTTGGGACGCAGCGGTTCCAGCCAGCATCTGTAGGTCCATGGATGCCGCCGTGTACCATGGTAAAGGACGGCGACACGGTGGCGCACATGAGACGGGGCAGCATGCGGTTTCTCTGATTGGCGACCGGTGGTGGTGTGGCCGCACTTGTCCTCACGGGAGGGTGTGTGGCGGCGCGTGGAGGGGCATCCTGGCCCGGCGCGGTGCTCAACGCGGAGCTGCGTCTTGTTGGTCGCATGCTCCGACATGTTGGAGGTCAGGCGGGGCGCAAGGCAAAGGGGCTCGGGTGGCCTGTGCGGAGCTTGGGCTGCGGCTTTGGCCACGAGGAGTGTGGTGGTGCGGATTGGGGGCCCTGAATGGAAAGGAAGGGCGCCTCGAGCTGCGGGTTTTGCAGATCTGGTCTTCGGCGGCCGCGGTGGCGCACATGGGACGGGTGGGCGCTTTTGATGCTTGGCCGTGGTTCGGAACCGAGGTGGTTCTTGGCTTCGGGCAGCGCTCCTCCGTTCCTTGTCTACACGGTGCTCGAGGGGGCATGGCGGCTTGCGCTATGTCCGGTGGCTCTGCGTCCAGACGACCGCTGACGGAGGTTGGCCGTCAGTGGTCTCCTGAGGTGCGATTTGTGGCAGCGGATGTCGGTGCAGCTTCTTCGTCGGTGTGGGATGATATGTGACTAAGGTGGTGTGGGAGCTTGGGTGAAGATCTTGTCTCGGCTTTGTGTCATGACCAGTGATGGAGGCGGATATGGCCATTGTTTACCTTCCTGGAGGCATCATTGTTTTGCTGCTGCACCCCTCCCGCGCGGATCCGGCTAGCTCGGCCTCTTCAAGGGATACCCTTGACCTTTGATGGGACAATGGCAGCGCCTCGATATCGTACTCCCTCTTGGGAACTTCGTCTTGTGAGCTTGGCATCGGCTATAACGGGACCAATGGATGCCGGCGGCTTGTGACATCGAGGCTTCTAAGGCAACGATGGTGGTGGGGGCATTGTGGAGACACACGAAGGTTGAGGTAGTCGACTCTTCTCCGGTGTGACCACGGGGTTGCCTTGGTTTGTCTATTGCTGTGAAGTCGAAGCGGTGGCGGCGGGGCTTGCCCTGTGGTGTACGGTGACTAACTGCAGGTGCCCATTCAGCGATCTTCCGTGGCGCCTGCCATGCCTAGTTTTTCTTCGTAGCTCTCCATCAAAGTTGGAGCTTTGATGTCTGGACGTGGGAGGCTGAATTTTGGCACGGATCTTCATGCAACCCCTCACGGCCTATGAAGTGTGGATTGAGTTGACAACTGCCTACGACGAAGTCGAAGTCGTTTGCTCAGAGTGTAGGGATGACAATGACCCCTCTAAGGGAGGAGTGATGACGACGACGCCTACGTGATTTCTTGCCGAGACCCTCTTTGGAGCGATGTGCGTGGGGTTTCTTATGTGTGCCGCTTAGCGTCTTTGGTGGTTTTTGCCCGGTTCTCCATAATTAAACGAGCAACTTTTTTCTTAATAATGAATGCAGGATAACTGCCATTTCAAAAAATAAGGCAGAAGTTTACGCTTTTGAGGCTCCAACTATTCCTTGGTTAGAACCCCAAAGATATCAACACAGTCTACTCGGAGAACCAAAGCTGCAAGAAAGACTATCACATCCCAGACGTTTTACCTCGGTAAATTGCCAAATACATCTGAAGATTGCGATCAGATGCCTGAGAAGGCCTCGGCACGAAAATCTACCCTGATGACAACATAGGCAAATTAAAAGCAGGTCGTATTGAAGTGTTATCAGAACATATTTTCATATGCAAGTTTGATGCCACAACATTTGCTTGTTCTAACTACACTTTCATCCCAAACAGAACAGTGCAGAAATTTCTAAAGATTGACAAAGAAGAGCTTGAGGAGCCCTTATGAACTTTAGTCGTGGCAAGCACGAAGAAATCAGAAAAATCAAATTCTTCTCTCAAGGAAAGGTTCAAAAACTGAAACTACTACGGAGGATAGTCCAAGGGAAAGCCTAGAAGCGGACTCGCATGAGCGAATAACTACCCAAGTCTGGTTTTCACTAGTCACTTCGTCGAACAAGTAAGACCTCTTGCAGCATATTCAGTATTTATGCTGATTCCGATAGATCGTGTGTTTTGCTTCCTCACATTGAAACGAGAACTGTTTTGCAGGGTAGAACCTAAACTTCTTCCTCAGCTGTAAAAGAATTTCTACAGGATTAAGTGAGTTCGCCTTTAGTCATCAAGTTTCTTGGCAACAATGATAGAGGCCTCTCAACCATGTGACACATGTGATACGCAGTCCAAAAAATTAAAAAAGAAGAGGCCTCTGAAACTCGTAGTATATATTGCTGGAGATATTTTCCCAGCGTAAGATGGCTCAGTGTGCTGATGGCCCTTTTCCTGTTATATTTTCTACTAGATGCATAGATTGCTCTGCTATTAGCCAGAGTTCTTCTCTTCATCTCAAAATATGAAGGCGGGGAACTTAGAAAAACAGTGCTCTTATGATTTTTTATCAACAATGGAGACGATATTTCATCAAAAAATCCTGCGTGTTTTTTTCCCATTCATTCCTACCAGCAATTTGTTGTTGGTGATGTAATAACATGTAACTAGATTCCAAGAATTCAATACGTTCTGTTCTTCAATATGACTATTTTCTTCTTGTTTCAGAGATGGAACTATGTTGGTATCCTCCATCCTGAGGCTGACTAATAAAAAAATTTGAGCTAGCAAGTGAAGATAAGGTGAGCCGTTTAGATCTCCTTGTACTTGCATTTTAAATTGTTGTCACTCCACAGACCCTACTCAAGTCTGTGGCCTCCTATCAAGGCGCTTGCTTCCAAGCATTACATTATCGATAAATCTAGAGTTCGCTACTTTTTTGAAGGGGCCAGTCCTCACCAATTTCCATTAAAAGGAACTACGGTGCTGCATTTGTAGATTTGCTTGGTGACATAGTAGGATTTATTTGCACCATTTTTCTGTTGCAAAGCTCCCAAAGAATACATCACTAAATCATATCTCTTCCTATCACCGAGCGTGCTGAGAAAGTATGTGAGCCTGCTCTTTTGTCTGACACCTTGTGTACACACTTGTGCGAAATGCAGGTGGAGATCCTATGCCATGAAGAGCCGATCTGCCTACACTGCACGGCCTACTCAAGCGGTGGCTGAGCTGCAAGCTGAAGGACGAGGTCAGAGGCCGGTGGGTGCTCCGGCGAATGAGTTCATGATGGAGCTGCTCTACCGCCAAAGCCAGGCATGCAGGTTGTTGCAATCAGTGAAGCCTATCAGGTTAACTTGTCGTTGTGCGAGCGGGTATATGTGGTTATTGTATCGTGAGGTGGTGAGAAGAAAAGGAGAAAATAAATAAAGAGAAAAAACAAGGGGCCTGACCCCGACCCTTCGCTATCAGTTTTCATGAAATCATGTGGCTCGAGTTGTAGCGGTGGGCGCAGCAACTTTTGTGCCCTCCTTTAATAAGCCGTGAAAAATTGCTATCTTAAAAGGAGGGAAATTCAGTAATGGCAGAATTAATATGGACAGACAGATGCAATAGAAATAATATCAAACATCAACAGTCCTACAACGATAAGGAAAGAGCGAACTCAAGGTTTCTTACATGATCATATCCTTTCAACAGGTCGTTACCTATGTCCACCTCGTCTTCCGGGGCTTCGCTGTCGGCAACCCCACCGCTAGAAATAGTAGGAGGCTCCGGAGTCGCTCCATCAGCCGTCTGAGCGAGTGATGTGCCATGCTTCCTCTTATGGGTTAATGTGATCTTGGCGCTCATGTCAAACCGTGCCAAAACACCACTCGGGCGAGCCTACATAACATTACAAAACGATGGCGATATGTATTCTCCTGAGACTTGCTGGAAATATAGATCGGGACTTTGCCGCAGAACTCCATCAACTCTAGGACATTAGGATAAGAGCTTCGATCTATCATATAGTAAGGTAATTAAATTTATGGCATAATATAAACAAGAGCATATACTTATATCTGCTTAGCATAAAAAATATAATACTTTGAGAACATCCAGCTATTGACATCATTAGATACAAATGTCTTTACATCATATTTGTATCACACAATTTCCAAAGACACGAATGACAGAGCTCTACAAACCTGTGGCTCATATTGTACTATTCCGCGCAACAACTTTTCCACCCTACAACAGAACTAACGTAGTCAGCCAGATTCAACAGAAATAACATCAAACATCAATGATTTCCAAAGACACAATTAATGATAGAGTTCTAAAAACATGTGTGGCATGTATCAAAGATCAAACAAATAATATAGTGTTCTGAGAACATATCCAGCTATTGACATCTTGAGATACAAGTGTCTTTGCATCATATTGGTATCACACTATTTTCAAAGACACAAATGATAGAGTTGTACAAACACCTGGCTCATATTGTACTATTCCACGCAGCAACTTTTGTGCCCTCCTTAAAAAAGGTGCAAACAAATACCATCTTAGAAGGCGGGAAAATCAACAATGGCAGACAGCCAGATTCAACCGAAATAACTTCGAATATCAACAATTCTATAACGCCGAAAATGAGATAGAGTCAACCTTCTTTACATGACCATATCCGTTCAACACATCGTCATCGGAATCAGCCCCCTGGGCATCAGCCTCATGAGCGCGAGACGCGCCACGCTTCCTCTTGTAGGTTACCGTTATCTTGGCGCTCATTTTGGATTACTCCAAACTCACAAGCCCACATAACAGAATGAAATGATGACTTTAGCAGATCTCCTGGACCTGCTGGAAAGATAAATCACGATTTTTCCATAGACCGCAACAAAGTGACCTCGATTCCCAATAGGACTTAAGGATAAGAGCATCAATCTATCGTCTCCACACATACAGACAGTTCATTAGGAAGAAGAAGAAGAAGAAGAAGAAGAAGAAAAAGAAGAAGAAGAAGAAGAAGATAACTAACACCATGGGGAAAAGTAAAGCTAACTCAACACGCCCATCCATCAAGCAACTGGATCGATTTCCCAACCCACCTAAACAACCAACCACCGTATTATACTATACAAAATCCGATCATAATGGCCCTAGCGCAATCTTGAACACCGAAACTATCATACACAGGGAACCCCAATTCCGCGCACAAACTACAAGCTCCGGATCAGCATCGCCCTCGTCGAAGACCCATCCATTCAAATTCGAACCCGCTCGAACGAACTGGATCATGTTTGGCGACTTCCCCGACACGGTTGCGCCCGGGTCCCTTTCCCTGCCCTCTCTCATTCTCGCTCGCTCCAGTCCCAGGCTGCAGTAGCCGTGATTTGTTCAAAAGATCTTCTAGGTGAGATGCCTTCGGTTTGTCCCGTGGTGGTCTAGAGGTTTTGGCTGGTAACGGTCTATGCCGGTGCGTGGCCGTCAAAGCTGCACACCGAGCAAGCTGAACAACTGGTTGCACACTGCACAGGTCATTCTGATATTCTCTTCCCCGTCTATGCATAAGCTAATGATACTTTCCGAAGTCTCATTCAATTTAGAAAAGTGCAACAGTTCAGTAAAAGTGCAATTTACACTTTTTTATTTAGTTGCATTTTTGTAGAAAAGTGCAGGCTACACTTATTTAATAAACTAAAGTTGATTTTTCTAAGTTGATTGGTTCTTGAGAAAAACTCAAATCTACTTTGAATCAACAAAAGAGCATGACGACAGATTTGTGCGCTTCTTGCTTGGGCCAGCTGGGCAGATAGTGTGGCCAAGGTCCTGCGATTGTCGTGTTTTGGACTGTAGTTTGCCAGTGTCTGCATGATGGTCATGCGTTGGCCGAGGGCGCGTGGGCGGTTGTTGTCTAGTGCACGCGCAACGGCTGCACGGGGAGCTCCTTCTCGGTATGTGGCAATGTTTATCTTTGATGGGGCAAGGGTGCACCAACATCTTCCAGTCGGCATGAAACATGGTGGTGCCCGTATCTACTCATGCAAAGGATGTTGGGTAGTGGCCCCTGGATCATGGCGGATGCTGCATGGCAGTTCACACAGGTGTGTAATGGTAGTAGTTAGATCGCACAACGACATGGTGACCACTTTGAAAAGGCTACATCTGGGAGGCATGCGCCTTCATCCATTGCTGCCACATATGTGAATTCACTTTGTCTACGCTGCTCCCGCTGCCTCCACAGTTTTGTTTTGTGCTCCCTTTCGTCTCTGACAGAACGCACATCTTACGGTCTTCCTGCGCTGGTACACACTGCCGTCCTTGGTTTTGGTGTTCTCATCTGGCGTCCTGTCTGTCTCTCGGTCGGTGGTGTCCAGATCCAAGAACAACCATCTTTGTTCTTGTGCGAGTTCCTGAACCTCTTCACTGCGTGCGGATTCGTCCAATCCAAACATCCATCACTTTCATCCTCCGAACTACTTTGAACCAAGAGATGCCCATCAACCACTGGAGAAGGTGGTGGCATTGTGAACAGGCACTCATTAGGCATTGAAGAAGAGGGCGCTATTAGCCAACACCGTTTTCCTTGTGAGGACAAAGCAGCCCGGGCTCTCTTACCTGTAGAGCTTCGTCGGCGTTCGTGTCCACATCCACTATCATCACCAGGACAACGGCCGCGACCGCGTTTGCCCCCCGTGGCAACTTCTTGAGAACAGTCCCCAAGATCTGGGTAGCTAGGTGTGCAACTGGGATGACACTATCATCATTTTTAATGTCGATTACTTCGACCACATCGGGACAATCTTCTTGAGCGAAATCTTCTCCTTCATGAATCGATGTTGACTGAGGAGATGGACTATGTTTGTAAAAAATCCTTGGAGTTGGAGAAGCACTAGTCGGGATCAGCTACAACGGGACAATTTCGTTGTTGTTAGTGAAAGCAAAGGCAACCCATTTTCTCTTCTTGAAATGCAAATCCTTATCCTCGAAGACCACCTTTTCCATGATCCACTGTTCTTCATGCGGTACATGGAAGCCACATCATGGGACAGGGTGACGATCCCTAGTTCAGTGGCCTCGATAGAGGTTGTCTGTCTTTGTGTCCCGTGGATCTCGGACAGCATGACGTGTTCCATGATTTTCCACAGGTGTGATTCCACCTTGTGGCCAATCATTTTGATGGCGTTTCCTCTCCAATAGCCACTTGCACCAGAGCTACTCCAGAAAAACCCCATGCCGCAGCCCTGAGCGAGGCTATGGCTGGAAGTGAACGCATGTCAACAACGCAGAGGCAGGTGTCCCGCATTAATTTATGAACGAATTCCTCTTCCTCGACCAAGTGAATGTCCAGGATACTGAGCTCTGACCACGAGAGGGCCATCGGGGGAACGGTGATGGGGCCGGGACCTTACCAAGGCAGCCACTGAGCAGGGAATGTGTAGGACGCGCCCGTAGAGGTGGCGATGCAACAATTTAGTGAAAGTGCAACTTGCATTTTTTTGCTAAAGTTGCAATTTTCTAGAAAAGTATAGGTTAGAGTTTTTCACTAATCAATATTTGAGATGGTTTCACCCCCCTTCCCCCGACATTTAAAAAGGGAAAATGGTGTTAGTTTTCCTAAGACCCAAAGATTTTTTGATTTATTTGAATCATAGGAAAGTCGCACTATAAAGAGGTGCTGTTTCATGAGGGTCTGGGTGCGACCGCCTTGCTTGACAGGGAGGAGCGAGATTATCTTTCGGAGCATGTTGTCCGGGTGGGGGGTTGCGGATGAGGTCGAGATGTCGTCTGTCTTCACCCTCTCCGCCTCCATCGTGTTCAATTGCTGCTGCCGGCACCGGAGCTAGATTGCGGCTGATTTCCTCTTCCTGGGATCCCGCCGATGTTGTGCTAGCAGAGGTGTTTTGTGAATCCCATTAGCAGCAAGACAAGAAATATATAACTTGGTTTGCAGTGAATATGAACCATCTAGCTTTCCTTGATTGAATTGCACTATGCTCTTGGCCACGGCATTCTCTTTCTTTGCACGCCTTTGTCCAATAGCTATAGAAATAGTGGGAATACATGGTGTTGGCATGCCAGCCATACTACATCAAGGAAATAGAGATTTATCAATCGGGTGTTGGTTCCCCATCTTGGATTGGAGGATTAAAAGATAGCAGGCAAAATTAAATAATGGCACTGAGGCTCACCACATGACATCCGGAGACAAGTCGATGAATGATGATTAAACTAGTAAGATGCATCAATGATCATTTAAATGCTACCCCCTCTGTCTCAAAATGTAAGATATTTTTTGACACTTACATTTTGAGATAGAGGGAGTACTAACAAGAAAACATAAACTTGTGCCTATGTTCATGCCTGGACCCCTTCTTTCATTTCGCTGGTCTTGTGGATCACAGTCAATCCAAAAAAACATTTCCATGTTACATAAAGTAAAAAGTTGTTGGTTATATATGAATATGGGGAATATTCTCCTAAGTGAACCAGCCTGTCCCATTTTGTCTGGCTCGGTCTGCTATGGCTTTGTACATATGCTCTTCCTAGATACAATTTACAGTGCCAAGAGGGCATAGTAAATATACGTAGAGCTTAGATGTAACGGCTTGATAATGATGCCCGATGTAATAGCATAATTTCCATTTGCTTTGTCCAGCTCACGTCGTTAAACCAGCCGCAGTGTGCCCATTTATGATCTTGTATTCAAGAAAGTGAGGTTTCTTCAGTGGTATAAATGCAAAACGCTAAAACACATCAAACATTCGGCTGAGAAGTGAAGAAGGGTCATCTAATAAAGACTACAGTGCTCAACATACAATCAGTACTAGTTGATCTCTACACCTGAGCACACATCAAATATTCAGTTGCAGATCATCTCATCTCAATGCAAACAGGGGAGACATGAAAAACACCTCTGCCACTATAGATGCAATCGTATGATACAATAAGAAATTTTGTGCACTACAATTTACAACCAAAAAATCTGAATTAGAATTTACAACCAAAAATCATACACATATTTCAAATACTAGGAAAGCAAGAAAAAAATTTAGAAGCATATAGAAATCAGATAACCTATATATGTAGCTAGTATGAGCTAAATACATTACAATTTCATAGATGAAATGAGTTCGAAAAACGGCTTCAAATTAAGCACATACAACAAACAGGATACGGAAGTTTCAGTTTCAACGACAACCACATCAACGATGTAGTAAGTATATGCCGCTAAAACACATCAGTTAAGAATAATGGTGATGCACAGACTAGCTACAGTCTACAACATACATTCACGAGTAGTTGTTGTATACCTGAAAACACGTCAAATGTCCTCCGCCATCGTCAATGCAAACAGGGGAGACATGAAAAACTCCTCCGCCATCGTCAGATGCAATAATGCGATAGAATAAGAAGTTGTGTGCAATCCTGACAACACGGTGGAAAATATCAAAGTCGGAATTAGAATCTACAGCAAAAATTCACACAAATAATTTAAGCAACCTATATAGTAGCAGTCTAAAACTCTAAATAGTTCACAATTTCATATAGATGAAATGAGTTCGAAAACAGACTTCAAATTTAGCACACATACAACAAACTGGATATGGAACTTTCAGGTTCACATATTACAACAACAACCAAATCAAAGAGTATAACAACAAAGAAACAGTGAGGAGGAGCAAACACAAACAACAAAGACTCTAATTAAACTAATACATATCTGTATGGTGCCTCAAACTGAACCTGCTAGGTATAGCTCAATTAATGGTGGTACCGAACGCACGGCGGAATGTTCGAGGGGGGAGACCATGGCAGGCAGTGCTCGATCTCGCTGGGGATTGAGTACCGCCACCCGCCAACATCAGCGCAGGGATACTCGTTCTGCTGGACACTTTGCGGACCACCAGGGTAGACTTCGTCGAGGAAGTAGATGTAGCCCGGTCTGCCGGCGTGTCCCATGTCGAAGGCCTTGGAGCAGGCCCGACCGTTGAAGAGCACCTGCCCGGCCATCTGGTAGGCTTATGTAGCCTGAAGACCTGGAACCGCGACGTGCAGCGTCTCAACGGCGAGATGAATATCCTCACCATCAGCAGATCGGTGCCAGAAGCGGAGAGCAGGAGGTAGCAGGATACAATCCCCCAGTGTGCCATGTTCGTCCGGGGAGTGCGGATCTCGTACGCAAGTTGTACAATGGTATGCGTAGATGTCGAAAGTTTGGCCTTATAGCAGTAGAGGTCATCATCTGAGTCGACGGTACAGAACCATCCATGGTGGTAAGTCAGGTCCTAGGCATTGTGCGGGGCCATCATCTCTGCCGGCAGCGATGTCCAACACTGCATGCTAGGATGGTAGAAGGCCATGCTTGTCTGGCTGGACGTTATGGCAGCGACCACGTAGGCAACAGAAGACGGGGTGGCAGACATGGCGGCTGCGGGGATCATCATGGGGCACCTGATGTCGTCGGCGTTGACGAGGATGCACACACGATCCGGTAGGGCGACGTGCTCGCTGGTGCGGAGGTTGAGCACGGCATGACCGCGACAGTGACGGGATTATACCACGACCCACCCTCCCGGAGCGGAGCAACAGAAACAGGCCCCACGGCCTCGTCAGAGAGGGTCGAGCGTGGATCAGCGGAGCCACCGAAGATCCTGTAGCTGTTGGTACAGGCAGTGGAGGGCTTGAGGAGCCATGCCAGCGAGGACAGGTTCTGGAAGGCTACCTGGCGCCAGAGCTTGCTCATGGAGGATGCATGGACTTGATCTACGATGCACGCCAGTAGGACGAAGATATTGCCGAGGAGATCTCGGTGGAGGCTGGATGGAGATCTTATGCCATGATGAGTCGGTCTGCCCTCGCTACATGTCCTACTCAAGCGGTGGCTGAGCTGCAAGCCAAAGGACGAGGTCCATAGGCCGGTGTGTGCTCCGGCGAATGAGTTTGTGATGGAGCTGCGCTACTGCCGGTGCCAGGCGTCCAGTCTCCTTGCTGCACGGTGAAGACAACCTCCATCCCTTGCCATTGCAACACCTACCTGGTCTGCTTTCTGTCATCCGCTCATGCTCCTCATTCAGTTGTCCATCGATGGGCCAGCCTACCTAGGACTCTATATCTGCATATCTTTCACATTTTTGTTGGACCATGCAAAGGGAGAAGGGACGAAAAAAGAGAGGTTAGCTTAGCCGTAGACCTGCTAGACAAATAATCTAAACAGTCTATGTAGGCATTTTTTGTTTATAGTTCCTCTGTTTCTTTCTTGTGGTAATTTTGTTTCTTTACCAACTGTGCAAGGATGTGCAGTAGCCATGATTTGTTCAAAAGATCTTCTAGGTGAGATGCCTTCGGTTTGTTCCACGGTGGTGTCTAGTGGTTTTGGCTGGTAATGGTCCATGCCAGTGCATGGCCGTCAAAGCTTCACACCTAGCTCCACACTCCATAGGTCATTCTGATGGTCTCCTCTCTGTATATGCCTAAGTCGATGATACTTTCTGAAGTCTTATTCAATTCAGAAAAGTGCAACATTTTTTCTGTCAAAGTGCAATTAGTTACATTTTTGTAAAAAGTGCAGGCTACACTTATTTAGTAAACTAAAATTGATTGGTTCTTAAGAAAAACTCAAATCTACTTTCAATCAACAAAAGAACATGACGGCAGATTTGTGCGCTCCTCGCTTGGGCCATGTGGGAAGATTATGCCGCCAAGTTCCTGCGAATGTCGTGTTTTGGACTGCAGTGTGCCAGTGTCTGCATGATGGTCATGCGTTCGCCAAGGGCGCGCGGGTGGTTGTTGTCTAGTGCGTGCGCAACGGTTACACGTGGGGGCCGTTCTTGGCACTCGCAATGTTTATCTTTGATGCGGTAAGGGTGCTCCGACGTTTTCTAGTCCACATCAAAATTTGTGGTGCCCGTCTCAACTCACGAAAAGGACGTTGGGGTAGTGGCCCCTGGGTCATGGCGGATGTTCTATGCTAGTTCGCGCAGGTGTGAATTGGCAGCGGCTAGATCGCACAACGACATGGGTGACCACTTTGCAAAGGCTACTTCCAGGAGGCCTGCGCCTTCGTCCAGTGCGGCCACATATGTGAGTTCACTCTATCTATGTTGCTCCCGCTGCCACCACGGTTTTGTTTTGTGCTCCCTTTTGTGCCCGAAAGAACGCACTCCTCGCGGTCTTCCTGTGTTGCTGCGCACGGTGATCCTTGGTTTTGGTGTCCACTATTCTCGTCTGGTGTCCTATCTATCTCTTGGTCGGTGGTGTCCGGATCAAAGAACAACCATCATTGTTGTCTTGCGAATTCCTGAGTGTATTGATTGCATGAGAATTCGTCCCATTCAAAATATCCCTCACTTTCATCCTCCGAACTATTTCGAACCCGGACATGCCCATCAGCCACTGGAAATGGTGGTCGCGCTGTGAACAGGCGCTTGTTACACACCGGGAGAGAATGTGCTATTAGCCAACACCAATTTCCTTGTGAGGACGAAGTAGAATGGGCGGGCTTACTTGCAGAGCTTGGTCGGCGTCAGCGTCCACATCCACTACCATGAGTATGACCACAACCACGACTGCTTTTTCCTCCCATGGCCACTTCTTGAGAATAGTCCCTAAGATCTAGGTAGGTGGGACTGAGACTACACTATCATCATCACTCATGTCGATTACTTCGAGCACATTGGCTTTCCTCTTCTTGAACGAAATCTCCTCTCCACGAATCGATGTTGGCTTAGGAGATGTCCTATATTTGTTAGAAATCCTCGGAGATGGAGAAGCACTAGTCGGGATCAGTTGCAGTGGGACAATTTCATTGTTGTTAGTAAAAACAAAGGCAACCCATTTTGTCTTCTTGAAAGGAAAATCCTTACCCTTGAAGACCACCTTCTTCATGATCCACTATTCTTCATGCGGTACCGGGGGAGCCGCGTCATGGAATAGGGTGACGATCCCTAGATCGATGGCCTCAATAGATGTTGTCTGTCTTTGCGTCTCGTGGATCGCAGACAGCACGACTTGGTCCATGATTCTCCACCAGCATGATTCCACCTTGCGGCAAGCCTTTTGATGCATCTCCGCTCTGGTAGCCACTTTCACCAGAGCTACTCTAGAAAAACCCCATGCCGCAGTCCGAGCGAGGCCGTTGTTGGACATGAACGCATGTGAATAACGAAGAGCCAGGCACGATGCATGAATTTCTAAACGAATTCCTCTTCCTCGACCAAGTGAATGTATGGGATATCGAGCTCTGACGATGAGAGGCCCACTTGGGGATTGGAGCCGGGTCGGGACCTTACAAAGGCATCCACTGAGTAGCATATGTGCAGGACGCGCCCGTAGAGATGGCCATGCAACAACTTAGTGAAAGTGCAACTTACACTCTTTTTGTTCTGTTACAATTTTCTAGAAAAGTGCAGGTTACACTTTTTCAGTAAACTAAATTTGAATTAATCTAAACCGATTGATGCTTAAGAAAACCTTAATCTACTTAGAATTAACATGTAAATCTACTGCTTCTTCTAAAATCATGAGTTTGGTGAATCCAGACGATCCCAGCCATTCAACCATCTACTTCCACTGCCCAACCTTGCTCCAATGATGTATCTATCACACCACCATAATTTGGAAACATCATTGATTGCATTAATTGCAATTAATCTTAGAAATCAATGAAAAATCATTATTTGCAATTAATCTAGAAATCAATGAAAAATTATTAATTGCAATTAATTGTAGAAATACCGCTAATTGCAAAAATTGTATTCATAGAAACATTCTCTAATTGCTTCCCAAGATACTATCAAATTGGACCTGTGTTGCACATGGTGATTGGGGCCCACATTCTAGTTGTGTAGTGTGCGGGCAACAGCTGCATGGGAAGGCCCACGTCTACAGTGGCAACATCCATCATTGATGGTGCAAGGGCCCACCAATGGCTTCCAATTGACATCAAACATGGCGGTGCCCGTCTCTACTCACAAATAGGATGGTAAGATAGCAGCCCCTAGCCGGTCAATTCACACATGATGCATTTTTTTCTTTCGATCTTTTCATCTGAAAGGGGCGACGAAGGCACAAGGATTTTTTTATTCCTTTTTGAAAGCGTTGCCGCAAAAGAAGTTGAAATTGCATCTAGACTGTCACATCCCTAGTCTGGTATGACTTAGACTAGCTAGCCATTTGTGCATCATATTTAATTTCATTTAAATTTGAAATGAGGATTGGTGGAACCCTCAGAATTATTTTTGAAAATGACTCAAATAAAAATTTCTCCAAAAGGGTCCAAGAAAATGCTCATGATGCCCTCTGAAAATATTGGACAGAGATAAAAATCAAAACAATATTTTTAGGAGCTCATGGATATTTATTTTGGCCATTTGGATTAATTCGATAAACATTTGCATTGGAAATATATTTCTATATATATGAAATATGGTCCAAAAATTATGCCATTCATAAAAGAGCTCTGGAATAATATATCTAGCTCCTGCAAAAATTGGCATAAGGTAATAAATTGATTTAGTATTTTATTAAATCAAAACAAATGTCAGAAAAAAATAGAAAACAGAAATAAAAGAAGGAGGGGCTTACCTAGGGCTTCCCCTGTGCAGCCCAGCCGCAGCAGGGCGGCCCAGCCAGCAGGCGGCCCAGCCCACCTGGCCCCCCTCCTCTGTCGTCTTCCTCCCCGACAGGGGAACGGAGCGTGCCCGGCGCGCGCGCGCGCCACCGCGCCACGCCTCCTCCCTCCCTGCCTGCCTGTCCTCCCCTCGTCGCTCTGGATGGACCGGACGACGCCACGCGCCGCCCCGCACCTCTCTCCCACTCTCTCATTCCTCCCCCTCCCCTGGTTCTCTCTCCCCCTCGCACACCCGAGCGCCATCGCTACTGCCGCTCGCCGTTGCCGTGGCCACCGGTCTCCCCTCGCCTCCCCGACACGCGCAGGAGCTCCGCCCCCTCGCCCTGAAGCTCCCCGTCAAGCCGTGCCCCTCCGGACGCCCCGTGGAGCCGCCGCCGTCGTCTTTTCCATCGCCGGCCGCCGTGGATCCCCATCAACGCTCCGGCCGCTTCAGTGCGTCCCCGAGCCCACTTCGACCGTCGCTGCAACCGCGGTGAGCTCCGCCACCGCTTCCTCCTCCCCGTTTAACTGCCCGCGCGTCGTAGCACCATTCCCCACCACGGCCGAAGCCTCTCGCCGCCGTCCATGTCGCCGTCGCCGTCTCGGCCCGTCTCCGCCCAAACCAAGCATCCCTTCGCGCTCCTGGTGCCACGAGGGTGCCGCCGAGCCCCTCAGGTGGCCTCCCCCTGCCCCGCAGCCCGATCCCGCTCGCGCCCGAACTCCGGCTGCCGCCCCGAGCTTCGCTCCGGCGAGCTCCGCCGCCCCCGCAGCCTCCCGCATGAACCACTAGTTGCGCGCGAGCCTGGGCTTCGCGTGGGTGGTCTTCGCCGCCCGAATGGTCGCCGGAACGGCGATCCCGAGCCCCTCCGCCGCGTTTGTTGCCGCCGGCGGCTAAACACCGGCGTTTTAGCCCCGGTTGACCAGGGGGTTTGACCTCCCCTGACACTGACAGTGGGCCCCGTCGTCAGGTGATTAGCTTAGTGCTAATCACCGTTAACTAACCCCCCCCCTGACACTGACAGTGGGCCCCGGTGCCCCCTAACCTTTTAATTAAACTAAATTAACCCCTGTTAACCCCCCTATCACTGACGTGTGGGTCCCACACGTCAGGTTTGACCCGGACCAGCCCAGTTGACCGCTGACGTCGTGCTGACGTCATGCTGGCGCTATAATATGATTTCTGGAATTAAATTTAATCAGAAAATTCCAGAAATTGTTTTAAACTTCAAAAATTCATAACAATTCAACCGTAGCTCAGATTAAAATAATTTATATATGAAAAATTATCAGAAAAATGCAACCTTTCCATCTGTACTAGTTTCATGCATGAAAAACCAACTTATACATGCTGAATATGGGAAAACACATTATGGCATATATAAGAGACCTAATTTAGAGATGCATTTGAACCTTTTGTTCAAATGGACTTCAAACCAAATGTTTACTAGTTGCATTAGCTCAAACATCATCACATCTACATGCCATGTTCATGCATCATATTGTTGCATATGATTGTGTATTGATTGCCGGCACCGTTCCTTCTCGATAGGTCCTGCTCCGGAGACGTTCCAGAGTACCTGTCTGTGAAGCAGTGCCTCCCTTGTTGATTTACCAGGCAAGCAAACCCCCTTGTTCATTTCGATAAAACCCTACTCTCTCGCCCCTGCTCTCAGTTATTGCATTAGGACAACAACAGTTCATCTGCTACTTTGTGCTGCGGTAGTTGAACCCATTCCTCTGCATGACCTGTCATTGCCACAGTAAATAGTTGAAACCCACTAGCATGTGTAGGAGTTGATTGAAGCCATTGTTGTGTTCCTACCATGCTATGCCTGCTATTGCTTAGAGTTGTGTCAGGTCTGGTTCATTGGGAATGAATTGGAGTGTTATGATATGTTCTGATGCTGAGAGTGAAGTGTGTGTGAACACGATTTGGTAAAGGTAGCGGTGAGAGGCCATGTAGGAGTACATGGTGGGTTGTCTCACTGGAACCGTCCTTAAGCACTGAGTTCTATGTATGTTGTCCAATGACTCGATACTACCACACGTTGGAATGCTTAAGTGCCCCTCTCGACTTATTAGCCAACTTGATCTCTGTCCAGGAGTCGCAACTAGTTTCTGGTGTTTGTAGGTAGTGCTATTTTTCTACCAAGTGGCACCCGGCAGGGTGGGCTTGGGACAGACTAGGCACACGTGGCACGGTGTACCAAGTGGCACCCGGATGGTGGGCTTGGGAACCCTGCTCACATCGTTTGGGGCCGTGAGCGACACCCCGGCCGGATCTCCTTGCGGATGGAACCCGAATAGGCGATAAACCTGGACTAGAGTCTTGTGTGGTTAGTCAGGTCGTGGCCGACACCCTCGCCAGGCTTCTGCTTGAAGGTTGCCGAGATACATGACGTGTACATGGCGGTAAGTGGCGAGAGCGTGTGTGAAGAAGTACACCCCTGCAGGGTTAACATGATCTATTCGAATAGCCGGGTCCGCGGTTATGGACTTCTTGGATGCTTGCATGGTACATAGACAACTTGAAGTGGATACTATAAAATGCTCAAGACAAGTGTGAGTGCTATGGATGGCCTTCTCGTAGGGAGACGGGGATGAATCCATAGTAGTGTATTGTGTGGTGATTAGTGGACTCGTGTACGTTGTTTCACCTCTAGAGTTTCTGGTAGTCGTAGAATAGGATAGCCACAGAGTCAAAGCTGGCTTGCTGCAACTAAACCCCACATTACCCTCTTGATACAAATGCATGTACGATATGATCTGATGTAAGTCTTGCTGAGTACCTTTGTACTCATGTTGCTTTATTTATGTTTTTGCAGCTGAGACTTCGGTCTTACTAGTGTTCTCGTGGACTTCGACTAGTAGCTAGTACCTCAGCTACGATCTTGATCGGATGTTGTAGATAGTCAGGCTCTTCAGCCTTTTTCATTTGTAGATGTTTGTACCCAGACATGTAATGCTTCCGCTTGTTGCTTGTATGCTCTGTATGATGGGTCTTGTGACCCCTGTTTGCAATAATTTCTATGGCGGCTCTTCTGAGCCTTTATCTATATGAGTTGTTGAGTTATGCTGTGATGCCATGTTGTACCGCACATACTTGCATGTTATGCGTACGTGTAATGTGTATTGGTATGTGTGGGATCTGACTATCTAGTTGTTTATTCTTAGTAGCCTCTCTTACCGGGAAATGTCTCCTAGTGCTTCCACTGAGCCCTGGTAGCTTGCTACTGCTCCGGAACACTTAGGCAGGCCGGCATGTGTCCTTCTTTGATCCTGTGTCTGTCCCTTCGGGGAAATGTCACGCGATGAATACCGGAGTCCTGCTAGCCCGCTACAGCCCGGTTCACCGGAGTCCTGTTAGCCCAGTGCTACAGCCTGGATTCACTCGCTGATGACCGACACGTTCGATGCTGGGTCATGAATGCCTGTCCCTGTAAGTTAGTGCCACTTTGGGTTTACGACTAGCCATGTCAGCCCGGGCTCTTTATCATATGGATGCTAGCGACACCATCATATACGTGTGCCAAAATGCGCAAACGGTCCCGGGCAAAGGTAAGGCGACACCCGTGGGGATACCGTGCGTGAGGCCGCAAAGCGATATGAGGTGTTACATGCTAGATCGATGTGGCATCGAGTCGGGGTCCTGACATAGACCCTAAATGTATCGTAGTGTTTATTAGAGTATAATTAGTGGGATTAATGTTAGTTATCTAGGTTATCTTAAGACATTGGTCTCTAGCTGAAACAATATTGAGATGGTTGACCCCCCCACCCCCCACCATTTAATAAAGGGAAATGTTGTTAGTTTTTCTAAGGCCCAAAGGTGTTTTTGATTTTATTTGAATCATAGGAAAGTCAAATTATAAAGAGGCGTTTCACGAGGATCTGAGTGTGACTGCCTTGCTTGATAGGGAGGAGCGAGATTATCTTTTGGGAGCATGTCGTCCAAGTGGTGGTGGTGGGTGGGGGGGGGGGGTTGCGGATGAGGTCGAGATCGCGTCTGTCTTCACCCTCTCCGCCTTCATCGTGTTCAGCCGCTGCCGCCGGCACCAGAGCCGATTAGCCCTTAACCTCGATTGCGGCTGATTTCCTCTTCCTTGTAGTCGTACTCCTACTACTACTGCTGGCATCAATCTCGTTTTGCAGAGATCGGCCACTAGTCTGTGAGGAGAATTTGATTTGGAGCTCGGGATCAGAGCAGAACGAGGGGCTAGGGAGATGTGGAGTGGCCGAAGCATGATCACTTTTGAGGACAGGGTGTTTTACCGCTGGTTTACGATGACAGGCAAACCGTATAGCCTATACATAGGAACTGCCGGATGTGAGGTGACATGTGTGCGATTATAAATTTGGTTCTTACAAATCTCTATAAGATACTTGCATGTCTGCCTGTATTATAACCATCTTCGTGTATGCAGTTTGCCGGGAGTGTATTATGGAGAAAATAGATGAAGAGTAGATTGTATCCTGCCCAGTATGTGACGATGCTCTTGGGATCACTCCTGAAGAGAAACTAAGGTAAGTAATTGTTAAAATACCAAGGTTATCTGTTGTACAATATTGTTTTTCCAACTGGTCAGTTCTCTTTTTGCTTTAAATCCATGATAAAAAAACATATAACTTGTTTTTCAGAATAGTTAAAAAAGAGTATCAACCATTGTGCCTGTTGCTTGCATTAGTAGGCCCATAACCCATCTGCATGGCCCAACCAATTTAGTTCAAAATGGAACCGTGTGCCTCCTCCAGGGCTCTATCTGTGGCATCGTCCAGTCGTCCTCGATGTCATCTATCATTGGCGCCTACGCCGCACGGTCTTGTCGGATGACTACATCACAGAAAGGCTGGTAAAGCTTCGCCCTCGTCCCCATCTCAGGCATCCAGCCATGCACACTAGTAGAAAAACACCTAATAGTCCTGGTTCGTAAGGGCCTTTAGTCCCGGTTCATGAACCGGGACTAATGGGTCGTTACTAATACCTCCACCCATTAGTCCCGGTTCAAACACGAACCGGGACCAATGTGCCTCCACGTGGCCCTGTGCGCCGAGCCCAGTCAGGGGGCCTTTGGTCCCGGTTGGTGGCTCTAACCGGTACCATAAGGCACCCACGCATCAGCATTCCAGTGGCTGGGGTTTTTATT